>NC_051179.1:100183386-100339610 GCF_013339695.2 Rhipicephalus sanguineus | reverse complement strand
GTGAAATAACGACCCGGCTTCACACAATGCGGATCACGTAGCTATGTATCGTTTAAAATTCCAACCCACAACAAAGGGCTCAGCCTAAATTTTTTCATCTCATCAGCCGCCGCAGCAACGAGTGTACATAATGCATTACAGATGTGTAGCGGGTACCTGGCTTCTCTAGAGAATCACGAATAATGGCGTAGTGGGTGCTTCCCAACTTCAGAATAATTGTGATTTATGGCGTAGTGGCTACCTTGCAAGTGTATTTGTACACGCCACAATAGATTTTACAACAGGCTCTAGAAATGCGCTCTTTCAGCATTCTCTGTGACTGTGCTGCGCTTTTCACGCAGGCCTTGCGTTTTTCCAGGGTACTTTTTATAACTTATTTCAAGATCGTTTATCGGCTTTTGAGAGCGTGTGAGACATCTGCGGAATCTGGTTCAAGAATATTTGTAATTTATTATATTTTTGTAAGCTGCCAGGGAATGCTATGGTCGCGTTATCACCGTGGCTATCGTGGCGGGAAATTTAGTTAAACAGTGTGAAAGAAAAAAAACGCCAGGCCTGCGCGGAAAGCGCAGCACAGTCCACTGCGAAAGCTAGAAGAGCGTATTATAGAGCCCGTTATAATCTCTCTTCTGGCTAGTAATACAAGTAAACTGGCAACGTACCCACTACGCCACAAATCATAATTTTGTGAAGTTGGGAAGCACCCACCACGACATGATTCGTCATTCTTCGGAGAAACGAACTACCACATGTAAGGCATTACGCGCAGTTTGTTGATGCGACGGTTTATGACGATGAATAATAATGACTGAGCCATTTGTAATGGGTTGGAAGCTCTAAACGACCCACAGTTCACATTGTGTGACGCCCGGTCGTGGTTGTACTCTCCCACCACGCTATATAACATAGGTCAACGTGAGAAAGAGAGAGACAGGGAAAGAACTTTATGAGACCCTGAGGAAATGCATCATGAGAGTCGTATGGGCTTCCTTGCAACCAATAGAACTGCACTTGCGTGGAACCCACTACGATATAAATGATAATTTTTTTGAAGTAGGGAAGCAGCCACTATTTCATTTTTCGTCATTCTGCAGAGAATCGTGGTACCCGCTAAACACCTTTAAGGCATTCTGTGCACTTTGTTGATGCTGTGCCTGATGACGACGAAGAATTATGGCAGAGCCCTTTGTAATGGGTTGGAAGCATTCAACA
Source organism: Rhipicephalus sanguineus (assembly GCF_013339695.2). Taxonomy (NCBI): domain Eukaryota; kingdom Metazoa; phylum Arthropoda; class Arachnida; order Ixodida; family Ixodidae; genus Rhipicephalus; species Rhipicephalus sanguineus. The sequence continues at coordinate 100,338,398 of NC_051179.1, read as the reverse complement.
ACCCACTCGTTGCGCAATTCGCATTGTGTGACGCCTGGTTACAAAATTCGCGTTGTGTGACGCTTGGTTGTTATTTTACTCTTCTACCACGCTACATTGCATGTGTTAATGTGGTTCCTTCGTGACATGAAGCCTGCATACGGTCTTTTTGCAGCGCAGTTTCAAGCACCGACATGGCTCCGAGGTAAAACACTGGGCTTCCACGCAGAGGGCCCAGGTTCGAATCTCGTTCCATCCTGGAAATTTTTTCTTATTTCGTTTTTTTTTCCTTATTTCGAGTGATAGTGCTTACGGACACCGGCGGCGGTGGCGGCGGCGGACAACTACGGCGCCAAAAACGGCCCTTGTTGTGATCTCATAACAGCTTTCGCTGTAAAATTACTGCGGTATCGAAACACATCGAAACCAAGCATAGCTTAATTTTAATACGGAAGGTGGTTTCGCTTAAATGCTATTGCTGATCTCAAGCACCACAACAATGCGAATATTTCACTAATGTGATGAGATCTTATGGACACAGCTTGATCCTAAAGTTAGAAAATTAAAGTTAAAAAATATTTCTTCGAAATGCGCGCTTCTTTCGTGCGACATCCGTGAGTGCGCGCTCGAGCGGGACTAGCTGTAGGTTTTACACATAAGAGTATGCAAAAACATTGTAGCTTCTCGTCTTTCTATTCCCCTTCCCCGACCCCCCAGTGTAGGGTAGCCAACCGGAAGTGTTTCTGGTTAACCTCCCTGCCTTCTCCTTTTTCTGTTTCCTTCCTTCCTTGTAGCTTCTGCAGGTGCGGGGCGAAAGCAGGCAGCGCTGACAAACAACGTTTAACTCTTGAAAGCGCTATTCGAGGTACCCAGTTGGAAGTTAGCGCTCGTCTTTGTGTACCTTTTGTCTTCGTCTTGCTTTGCGCTATATTAATTGTCGAGGTATTCATGCTGCCTTCGTGCACCCTAACGATGTTGCTTACTTGAGTAAAAAGGCACGTTAGGCTGGTTGGTTTCGTTTGTCTTGTGCTGCGCTTAGTGAAACTGGATACAAAAGTTACGACATAAATCAATAAAAAGGTGCGCTCTTTACGCTCGTCTTTTGTATTCCTTTTCATCTTCTCGTCAATATTCGTTTTCACTTTGACTCAACAAACCATGAGATGGAGTTTGTGGCTAGCAACGCATGAAACAGCGTAAGACTTTTTAAGGTGCTCTGCCCATCTTTTCAAATATAATGAGCGCACAGGGGCCGATAAAGCAGCGGCATATAGGGTAATCATAACCTAAAATTAGTAAGTATGGCGTGGTTACTTTTCAGCCGCACGAATATTCTGATTAGCATTTTGTAAATTATTTCGCTCTTAAAGGTAACTTTCAGCTCGTAAATTCACTTCATTTGGTAGCACTTTTTTCCCGCTGCACAACCTTTGACAATTTGATGGCATGGATAGCCACGTAGCAACAGCAGTGACACCACTGGAAGCGCCACCACTGGCCCGGTAGAAAAGTCAAGTTCCTGCATGAGGGCTCACTAATAATGTCAATACATCTGTTACTTTAGAATAGTATAGGCACAGGGGTAGCAATTAAACCGAAATGGTCAGGCCTTTACGAAAATTGCCGGTTTTTAACAGTTTTAATCATATTCAGTTACTTCACTGAAGCTGGTGAAATTTTCTTGGAAGCTCATGGTCCCGCGCAATAGCAGCGAAGAGGGCTTGCTATTTGCAGTGTTAAATAAGAGCGAAAACACCCTATGAGTGTTATGTGTCGTCTCCTTACTCATGACCGGCCAGCGCGCTGGCGTTTTCGACCTGAGAAACATTAGAATGGAACACTTCGTTTTCTCCTCCATGCCTCTCGGAAACGATCCATGTTGCATTATATAGAGGCGTTAATTCGTCGGTTGTGTCATGAAAGAGCTCCACGCGGCCACATTGATGTTTGCTGCCACACGAAGTGACGGCGCAAACGTCTACTGCAGTCGCTATGACACTCCCCAGTTTTAGAGAAGGGGCGGGGGGAGGGTCTTTTAGAATGCATAGTTCCTTCCGAGTTGTCTTGTACATCAAAAGCATGAAGCGTGGCATACGCGCGTAGGCAATACTATTGAAGAACACACCGCCTGTTGCTAGATTAAGGAAAGCGCTGATGATTAAAAAAAATCACGCAGAATATCATTTGTAGGTAGCTGCCACCCTAGAATGCCGTTTTCGGGTGGCATCGGCGCGGCGTCTTTCATCTTCTCTCCAGCACTCACGCACCTTCCCTAACACTCGCATACCGCGACCACTAAGACGCGTTTTTGGCATTACTATTAGGAAAAGTAGATTTTTCCTGATGTGCACAGTACTCCTTGCCGGCTGTGCATCTTGTCCTGAACAGAGCTTTTATTTCGTCACCACGAAGTTCACCGAGACATTCACAGGGAGTGTTTTCTTACTATATTTGTTTTGCACGGCGGTAAAACATTAGTATAGACCACGTATGCTCATAATTCCCAAGCATGAATGCGTACCGTAGTGGTCATCAGGCCCGCATATTTATGCTAATCTTCGATGCGTTTACAAGTCAGAAGTAGGTAGTTTTTCTCTCTTGAGCACACACAAAGTACTGAAGAGTGCTGGACTCGACAAAGGAAGCAAATGTGGAAAAAACAGCGGCGTGAAACGGCCACTTGTCTCTCATTGTTGCTAGAGCCGCTGTATGTAAGATATTTTTCGCGAGAAAGTTATTCTATATCATGCAAGTACTGTCAGCGATCAGTTTTAACGTTTTATATATTCATGAGCGACGGGGCAGGCGAAGGCCTGGTTCCGATACTTTATATTCATTGTAAATAAAAGTTGTTGTCTCCGAGTGTGCAGCGCCATCACTTATTTGTCTATAATGCCAGTGTTGCGTAAACAAAAATTTCACCACTTATATTTCACAGTTGCTCCAAAGTTAGGAACTTGCAGCATTTGCTTATTCCTTAACATGCAAACGCCTACATGTCAAGCCAAATTATAAATGTGGACGCGTATGGGCGTTTACTTTGCCTGGATAATAGTGGTGAACACGACAACTAAAGTCACTGGCAGGGGAAAGGTACCGCCAGCGTCCGGCCACCACCTTATTGGTCCAGCGTGGCTGAAGCTGCGGCAGCGCGCTGTGTTTGTTATACGTGGAATAATTGCATGTTATTTTGCAGAGTCGAGTGAAGCGTACAGTTTTCCCTGACTGATTAGACAAGAGTCATAATTCAGCTTTCACTTGCCTCTTCATGCGCTCACGCTTACTAACGCGATGAAAGAAATGAGCACTGCGCGGCACTTCCACGCTCTGCTGTCGGCATTTTCTCTCAAGCGCGTGTGATGTATCTGTTAATAAAGGCACACTAGAGTCGCACCATGATGTAATCAAGGATGATTGGAACGTCTCTTTAATATGAGAGTGCGGCAAAAACAAATGCGGACAGCGGCGCACACAGGCCCAGCGCTGTTCGAAATTCGTCTGATCTCCCCGTTACATGATATAATAGGTCTCGTGAGTGCGTACGGTACGATATAGGACTACAGGCAGCCATACAACATATGTAGAGTGACTCACCTGAGATTTAATAATACGATATCATTAAAGATCCGTTTTCGCAGAAATTTCAGTGTCGGCGTCGTCGTTGGTTGTTAGCGAAAAATCCGCATTGTCAATGAGCGAAACTTGGGAAAGATGCAAATAATATAAATAAATAATTAGCGAAGCACTAAACCGCGCAAGCCTTGATACAGCGCAACTAAACGATCTGAAGCGTAATCTGGTAGCTTCAAGGTTGTTTCTAGGCCATAGCTAGGTGATGATACAGTGTTCCTAGGTTGCTTCTAGGTCGTTGCTAGGCTTTAGCTAGGTGATGCTAGGTTGTTTCTACGTTGATTCTCAGCGCAAAGACGTTCGAGGTAAATCACGCAGTCACCGACACGACACGGATGTTCAAACTCCAGAGACAGAACTCACGCTGAAAGCAAGCGTTCGCACTTCTCATAGATCTACGGGCACGTCGTCGTTGGCGTGGGCCTTCCAACGCTTAGAGGTGTTATCGCATCCACCGTAGCCTTTCCTGTATCCTAGTGTTGGGCTAACTGTTGACTTCTCTTTTAGTGGACAAGTAATGAGTAGTGAAATATACCCAATTTCTGCACCACTACGTGATAGGCCACACAGGCCAGACCACACAGGATAGGTCGCACAAATTAGCGCTGCCTTAAACAGTTTCGCTGTTCAAATTTTCAGTTCGAGTGAAAATGAAACCCAGGACTTCTTCGTGGTAACCAGATGTTCGACCACAAAACCTCGCCAATTCTTGAAACTGCTTCGAAAAAAAGAAAACGCTGCATGAATGTCATATTGTGGGAGGAGTATCTTCAACGCATGCAATATTGCCTGGCAGAAACATAGAACCGCGCCAGGCGTTAAAACATGTTAATTGCTCAACGGGTCAATGTGTCTGAAAGGCCGACCCATTGCAAAGTGCTCAGACATATTTAATCGTCATCATCATGATTTGCATCAACAAAGTGGGCAGCTACTTAAATTCGCTTGTTTCCTTATAAACACCTAGTGGGTGGGCTCTTCGCTTATTCGCAAAAAGGAAGAATTTTGGCGTAGGGGGCACTTCGCAACTGTAATTGACAGTATGGTCACTGCCACTCGTGGGTATGAGCCAGTTTCCCCAAGGCGACAAAACAAAACAAAACTTGCAGTAGGCATTCTAGGATAGATTGAAACGGACAATGTTACGCGCAAAGACGTTCCTTTCCTTGCGGCACGGCTGAGGCATCCAACGAGAACTGAAGCAGCCTAGAAATCGAAAAGACGATGCGCACAGAGCTCGGTTACGCTAGCTTTAGGTGCACGTTAAAGAACCCCAGGTGGCCGGAATATCCGGAGCCCTCCACTACGGCGTCTCTCATAATCATATAATGGTTATGGGACGTTAAGCACCAACAATTATTATTATTAATAAATGTTAAAATATTGCACTTAGTGAATATGTTGCTAACGAACGCTTTACGCCAGGAGATAAGTAGAAGGTGAAAAATCTTTGCTGTCTTATGTCCTCGTTCAGTAAACACGATGCATTACAAAAATATTGCTGCCCTACACATTTTGGGTGATCCGCCATAGCGATAACGATAATAGGATTGCGGGCAATGTGGGAGTGCACAGCGGTATTTGTGCCATCGTGCGGAAGCTTCTTATTGACATTATTGTAAGTAGATAGCAACACGCTAGAGCTTGGCGGCAGTAGAGCACCGACAGCCAAGAGTTGTAAAATTATGAAGAAAAAACCAATGACAGCGCAGTATATTGCCACGCGCGCTTCTTTCGCTCTGTTTTTGTAACTGTACCGTTGCACGTGTGAACGCTGTCTTGCGCGGGCCGCTCCAGAATGTCTGGGAACATTCCAGATTGTAGTAAACCATTTTGTCAAGGTTGCGCACATGCCGCTAATAGCCAATATTGTTCCAAAGCTTGCGCAGCCACCAGTGATAAGGCGACAAAGTCCGATGCATGAAGTATAAAAGACGGCGCGTCCCAGCCATGATCAGTTTATCGACGGTCGACGCTCTGTTCGCCGCTATCAGTCTACAGTATTTATGGCTGTAGTTTTACTTTCCATTTCGAGGCCGCAAGTTTGGCCAAATAAAGAGTTTCATCTTCGACACGCTGACTGCTATATTTTTGCCTTCGTCGACGTCACGACCACGTGACAGTATAAAGACCTGCCATAATAAGCAGCCAAACAAATCCCAATAATTGTTTGGGAATGACACTATATAACTTGAGCAAGAAAGACAAAACTCTTGGAATACACACATACATATCGGTACAATTAAACATAGTTGGTCGCAGTTAAGAAATTTTCCAGCGAACAGTTTTGTACATAACGGCTTTCTGCTTCATTATATCAATTTAAAATGGCATATTTGCAAGTATATCGAAGTACTTTAAGATACAATTGGGATGTATCGTATCGAATACAATAATTTCAGAAGTATCTTGTGCATGTATCTCAAATACTTTTTGTCCGAGTATATTGTATCGTATTGCGATGCAATTTCGAAGTATTATTGCCCAGCACTTCCTGCAGCACTGTAACTTATCAATACCTTGCTGGCTCACCAAAATACAGTGAATGTGATGTCTGTTAATATTTTGCTTTTTTACTTTGAAATTGGTATATGAATGATGATATCTCGACAATTATTTTGCATGCAATCGTCCAAAGGTGACATAGCGATGTCGCATCTTGTCTGTATTTTGTATTTTTGTGTTCGGCAAATTTTGTGCGATGGTCAGCGGTGCGAGCTTCTTAGAGAAGGTCACACTGCGTTGTCACACGAAACATTTTCTTCTGAAATAAATGTGAGTCTGCATATTCAAAGGAGCTGTAAATTGAGAGCAACTGATATGTAAGAAAAGAGTGCAAAGTTGCAACTGGCAGCGATAATGAAGGTAATATGAGCTTTGCACGAATGATATGATGGTACAAATATTCATTACAAGAAACGGTGATAACAGCCCATGGAAATTTCGTCATGAACCCCAGCGCCTAAGCTAGAAGCTACTATATTTAAGCATACGGCTGCGCCATGCTGATATAGGACGGTTACCTGATTCTTAATCATTATCTCACGATGTACACAAAACAACGGAAATGCATCAAAGGAAACCCAAGAGTCATTGCGCCGTTAGTTTTCAAAGCTAGCTAAGGGGCCTCCTTTATCCTCTTGTTCTATTTCGACCAAACTACGAATTCGTCAAATAGCGTTATTCACTGTCTGACCCATGTTTTCAGCTCTCCTTCAGCCGCCAGGAGGAGCAGCTGGACGACACGACGGACTCTGAGAACCTGTGTGACCTTGTTGGAACCATGGTTGCATATTCAGCCTAATCTTCGTTGCCCCAGAGATACAAGAGAGAAACACTAGCCGGCCTGAACGTGTCATCAGAGCGCCTCTTCTTCATCAGCCATTGTTTGACGTTGTGTGCTCAGCGTAGCCGACAGTCCCATCGCTACGCCCCATTCCGCTCAAGATGCATAGTGCCCCTCAGGAACATGCCAGAGTTCACCAGTGCATTTGGTTGCGCGACAGGAACACCAATGAATCCGCGGAACAAGTGCAAATTTTGGTAGTAAACAGAGTGATTCGCTTTTTTCAATGAAGCCCCCGTTGTCAATTATGTTTTGCGATTGTATCTCGTGAGCCCGAATACACAAAAAGTATGCCAAGCACGCTAGGAAAACCACTAAAGGAAGAAAAAGGAACCCCTGTGTTTAAATTGCTTTTCTCGCTTTCTTCAACTGAACAACGATGTTCGACGAGATGACTTCATCCGATGGCCATTAGGCCATGAACTGCCTATGCGGCTATGTTTGTAATTTGCACCCTCTACGGGTGCAAATTTGCGCTTGAGCACCCAGCTCCAGGGCCCCAGTATACAGCGCGACACTGGGCCCATAATCAGGCATGGCACTGGACGCTGGTACCGAGTGGCGCTGGGCATTACAATAGGGACAATATTGCTCCATATTATTGTTTCACGCATGAACTTCGTTTTTGCCTGTAGCAGCTGAAGTGTTGCGCTGCTAAGGACGTGTGTGAAGGTCCAATAGCTGACAGTGTGCCATTTAACTCCAGATTTATATCTGTCATTCAACGATATTGCTGGCAGTGTTTGGAGAACGGCGGGCGCGACAATGACACTATATGACCTTAGTACATTTCTTAGCTTTGAACACAAAAATATATAAGTCGAGAGGCGTTAGTAATGGATATTCGTCGATAGATAATTGTGGGTGGTATAACCGAGAAGAAAAGGGTCGACCTATACTCGAATAAATACGGCTTCTTGCAGTTTCTTATCAAAAGTTGAAAGGAACTACAGGAGTTGAAATCACATTTAAACTCATTTATTTCTCGTGCTGCTTAATTGCATGCGAATTTAGGCTTATTTTGTATGTTGTCAAGAATGCAGCAGCATTTTCCTGCATTTGTGCACTTAGCACTGCAGTGGCCACGAATAGAGCCACTGTGTCCAAGCTCTCATGAACATTCTTCGGTAGAATACTCCGTATGGCAGCAAAGGACTTCAGTTTCCCCAAGGCCATTAGTGCTTATTTAGCTGAAATGCTCGGTGCTGACTCTTCAAGGGTTGGATCCGATCTAGTTCAAATCAAACTGGGGCTCATTATTGGCCTCGTGCAAATGAAGCACCATTGTCGACATAAAATTGTGGCTTCTGTGGTTAGCTCCGGTGGGTAGCATTAGCCGAGCTGATCGCGGAGGCCACGGTAACACAAGGCTACAAAACGTACGCCTGTACTTCTTCAAATGGTCAATCACTTCCAAGGCGTTGAATGGCGGCACGCAATATGTCCGTAGAACTGAAACGCGCTCTGCACTGAATTCTGTTCGACTAAAGTACGTTGGCAGTGTAGATAGCTGGGCCAGTTGGTATGGATCCATGGGAGTAAACAGCGCAAAAATCAAGACGACGCACACAGGAAGAAAAGACACGAACAGGCGCTCTTCGTGTCTTTTCTTCCTGTGTGCGTCGTCTTGATTTTTGCGCTGTTTACTCCCATGAAAGTACGTTAGCGTTGAGTTCAGTGACACTTCAGTGGGGGATTTTAAAACGTTCGTACAAATGAACAGTTTGTTTAATTCGTGTTCGCTAATGCGGCATTTTACTGTGCCAACCGATTCGTTACCTACCTCCCATAGAGGGTATGCGCCAAAAGCATCAGAAGAATCACGATGGCCATCATAAATTACACGCGCTACCTTGCGAGAACATCCCGGTCAAAACCAAAAAAAGGTACTACCACTGACAGCAACGAGCAGGACGCATTGCGTTCTGCCGTGGAGTCAACTATATTAAGTCCATCATAGCGTCTGTAAAAGTTCTTCAGTGGAACTGCCGTTCTGTATCTTCTGGTTACACTGATCTTGTTTACCTCATACACAAAACAATTCCTGATATTATCTTACTTCAAGAATCTTGGCTTTCAGTAAACAAAAAAAATTACCATGAATAATTTTCGTACACTTAGGTTAGATCGACCAGGTAGAGGAGGTGGATTATTGGCCCTAGTCTCAGCAAAAATGTATCACAATGTCACCGTATCTTTCGAACATATTTGTTCTGACTGCGAACTATTAGGGGTGGATTGTTTGTTACCTGATCTAGATTTACACTGGTCAATGCGTACTTTCCGAATGGAGTAAGAAGTACAGATCACCTAGATTGTGTCATCAGGAATTCCAGTTCAAATGAGATTCTATTGGCAGGAGATTTCAACTCGCACCACATTTCTTGGGGGTTAAAAACGGACGGTTGTGGGAAAAGATTGTGGAATTGGCTGCAGGATAATAGTTTTCGTTGCCATAATTCAGGTCAAACTATCTTTTTACGTGGCCAATGCTCATCGACATTAGACCTGACTTTTTCGTCTGGCCAACTTGTCGTCTCTTCTTGGGAAACATTTGACAATGGGACAAGTAGCGACCATATTCCGATCACCTTCGAAATCATGCTATCGCGTCAGGCTCCTGTTATGCGGCAGCGACGGTTTATCAACTATAAAATCTATAAAGCTGCTTTAAATTCTGCGATCTTGTCACTGACAGCATGTAATGAGCAACAAAGAGCTGACTCAGTAGTAGCATCTATAAGCGCTGCTGTTCAACCAGCAGAGTTTTCCGTTAGGTCTGGGAGTACACCGTCAAACTCTACTTGGTGGAATGATGCATGTACGATTGATTACAGGCGCCGGAAAGCTGCATGGAAGCGTCTGCGTCATAACCATAGCCCGAAAAATTGGGTTGACTATAAATTCTCGCTGCAATATTTAAACGAACAGTAGCAGTAGCTAAAGATAACCACAAAGCTGATTTGCATGCTTATTTATCAAAACAGGATAAAAGATCTGCACTGTACAGGTTTTTACGCAACAAGAAATCGTCACAGATATCGTCATATTCTCATTCCGTAGTGCTATCCCCGAAAGAAGCATCTGACATGTTAGAAGAAATCGCGAAAGGACTCGAAGCGCGGTTTGCGTCTATGTGTTTCAGACCTATGATATTCGCAAGTTCGACGTCGGACTTTCAGAAAGTCACTATGACAGAATTGGCGGATGTCATATTAACTACGAATGAAGCGGCTCCTGGACCGGACCGCATTACAAACTCTATGATTAAATTAATGTTAATTCCTATCCAGATGAACTTTTGAACATAGTTAACTGCTCTTTACAGCACACATGGATCCGAGTTCATGGAAAATTGCTAAAATTGTGCTGCTACGAAAAAATCAGAGCCTCGGATATGTCCTGGATAACATTCGGCCTATCTCGCTTACTTCAAATTTAGTTAAAATAATTGAAAAATTATTCATATTCGGCTTAGCGAATTCATTTCTCGTCAGAGTATCCTTTCTTCAAGACAAATAGGTTTTCGACAGGGATGCTCAATATGGTCTGCCCATGTTGATTTGGAAAGCCGCATTCGACTTGCAGGTGTATCTGGACAGATTTCTGCATTAATTACATTAGATATCGCAAAAGCCTATGATAGTGTTGAACATGGTATATTGATTTCTCGATTAGTGAGTTGTGACGTGCCAAATTACATCGTAGCCTGGGTAAAGGAGTTTCTCTCCGAGAGACAGTTCTTTTGTTGCCACGAGGGGGTGACGTCTGGGGTCTCATAAGCAAACGAGAGGTGTCCCGCAAGGATCGGTTCTTTCCCCACTCTTATTTAATATTTTATTGTCATCTATCCCAGTTAATCGAGATGTTCACCTTTACGTCTATGCCGATGACATCGCTTTTTTCTCGTCATCCTATGATATCTATACCTTATACCAAATTTTGCAGTCTTATTTGACTGAACTTGAGGTATGGCTTGACGGACTTGCTTTCTCGCTCAACGTTAATAAATGCGCAGTACTCGTATTCCCTTTGGCAGATCCCGTTTTTATTTCACTTCATTATCGAAACAAACAGATCCCGCAAGTAACATCATTAAAATATTTGGGGATGTCTATGTTCACGATTAAATTGGCAACAGCAAATTGAATTAAACACGCGTAAAGCAGAACGCGCCATGGGGCTGTTGCGCCGCTTTTGTAATAAAAAATCAGGAATGCGCAGAGAGACTTTGCTCATGATATATAAACTTTATGTGCGCCCCATTTTGGAATTTGGTTGCGTCCTTTTTTCCGGATCTGCTGCTTACAAATTAAGACCTCTATTATTGTTAGAAAGGCAAGCGCTACGTCTGTGTCTTGGACTACCGAGATGTGCTGCTATTAGCGTGCTGTATTTAGAAGCTCGACTCATTCCACTTGATGCAAGATTTAAGCAGCTTACCGTGCAGACGTTTTTAAAGCTCTATGATGCACCTCTCTCCCGTTCCCAGATAGTTTTTATCACGTCTCCCGATTCATTCTTTAAGCATCCGTGGCAACGTTATCGAAGGCCTCAAGTAATTTTCGTCGAGTCGCTGTTATCAGACCTACATGTTTCTCTGCCGTGCTTAGCTTGCCCAAAACTGTGTTCGCTGAAGCTTAATATAGTTTTCGACGACATTTTCCCAAAAAATGCTAAATTGCTTCCAAAGCGTATTCTAGAAGGTCTGCTTAATGATCACCTCGGTCAATTTCCTGCTCACCTTGTAATTTCTACGGACGCCACGCAAAATCTTCAGAAGGCCGGAGTGGGCATTTTCTCCCAGCAGCTCAATTGGTCTTTTGCTCTCAGACTACCTGACTTCACCCCAATATTTCTTGCCGAATTTATGGCAATCACATTGGCTGTTAGAAAACTAAATTCACAAAAATCGAAAGTTATTATTATTACAGATGCCTTATCGGTTTGTATGCATTTAACGTCCGCAAAACAATCACAGCTTCTTCGAATATTTTCGAGCCTTGTATCCTGTACCATATCAGAGGTTCGGTTAGTATGGGTCCCCGGGCATGTTGGAATCTCTATAAATGAAGCAGCTGATGCACTCGCCACGGCGTCTTTAGATGGTCCAGTGTTAAATGTCGTACCCCTTTTTCTTTCATTACCGGAGAGAGATTCAAACGACTGTTATACTTAAAAAACACCGAAACAGCTCTCACACAATCAGCGGATTACCAGCACTTACAGTTCCCATGGAACACCACCAAATGTCTTTCACGTCAATGCGAGGTGACTCTCACAAGTTTTCGCTGTAGAGTTCCCCGATTAAATTATTACCTGCATAAATCTGGCTTTTCCTTAACAAATCTATGTGCAGTTTGCAATGAACCAGAAACAATAGATCACTTTTTACTATCATGCCGCCGTTTCGCCTCACTCCGTAGAATGTTTCTGGAAATGCCGACTGGTAGGCTGGGCTTACAATTTACTACTTCTAGCCTGTTGTCGTTTGGAGCGAATCAGCTTGGGGCAAGCCGCAGTGCTATTATAACTGCGCTACACAAGTTCATTCAGGCAACAGGAAGAGTACGCTGCTAGTGATACCGACTACGGATACCAACTTTTTTTTTCCTTTTTATTATTAAATATATATTTTTTCAATCGTTATCCTGCGGCTTTGTTAACTTCTTAACTCTTCCCTTTTTTATTTACATCGCGTTTCGTGCTTATTTTTTGCTTTTTGAAGTTTCATATATAATTGTCAGTGTGGCCAATCCCCCTCGTGGGTATGTGCCAGTCTCCTCAGGGCAAACAAACAAACAAACAAACAGTGAACCCTACGTCGGTACCTGGACACACTGCTTCATCTCGGTCTCTAGTGGCACCTCGTTTTCCAGCGCACACGATCATCGCCTCTGTTCCTGGAACGTTCAAACTGACTCCGCTGAAACATGGTGACGTAAATTCTTTTCTGATTTCTTTCTTGGGGTTAACGCCGACTAGAACACAGTCGCCGCGAGCAAAGGCTTCAGAATAATTCTGGTACTTTTCGGCATTTCGTTCTCGTAAGTAGTGTGCACGGAACGGCAATCGTAAGCGTAATTAATTAGAGACACAAGAGCGGGATTCCATTCTTCAAAAAAGCACGCATACGCCGTGAGCCGGATATTTGGAAAACATGGATAATATTCCCAGCTGACAACTTCTTTTGCTCGGATTCCTCAATGAGGTAGCAAATTAGGAGCAACCAGATCAAATTCGAGGCAGTTGTTTTATTCATTTTTATTTTCTTAGTTTATTTCAGCCGAACGTGTAAACTTTTACATCGGTCACTGATAACAAAGTTCCTCATCGGAAACATATACGGTCGAGCATAGTGAAAAATAATAGACATCTCTTCCAGAAAAATACCGAGTTTTATTAAGAAAGCCGTGTGACGGTTTGCAGTAGAAAATGAGCGCGTGTTTGCTGGACCGTGCTTGCCAACGATCTTAAGACTTTTTGCGGAAAATATACGGCCTTGTCACAGCTGAATGCACCATACTATAGAAGCGATATTGGCGGGTTTAACAACCAGAAGTGTACGTGGTAATATGTAATGTTTGGGTAGACTTCGTAAGCATTTCCAGCGTCATGAACACAGGGAAAACTTAATCTGTCATTGTGGCTGTGGCCTTCGTTCTATAATTTTTAATCTGCTAGGGCAGGGGTACGCGATCACACAGCAAAACTTCGAGTCTCAGAATAGCTCATTAGTCCAGGGCGGTATTGACGTAGTGCATCTACAGGCTTCGAGGCTTTAACGTCTCTGCAGGAATGTCTTGCGCCCAAACAGAGCAGCATTTGAGTCATAAGTTACATTGTCGATGAGCACTGCAGAGAACGCGGTAATTTAGAATAAAATCTTTAGTGGGAAGCAAAAAAATACAGTATGCAATTGTACTTAACGTGAAAGATGTAGGAAGTACGGGGCAGCGATTCGCCTGACCATCAGCGGCGCTCGCGCTAACGGGCAAGCGCGCTGGGGTTCAAAACGTGCAGCGTCCATGGCGGGAAAGGAAAGCTTTAATTCTGATGCGGTGATGCTTCCCCCCTAGCCTTTTCCCTCCTCTTCGCCCTCACTTTCTATCCCACCACTTGCTACACATAGATGGATATGTATACCTCGATTTGCCTGCGTGACGCCACAAATGGATATGTTATGATTTACTCTCTCCTCTCCTTCTTTCCCTCCTCCTAACCCCCACTTCCCTTACTCGCACGCTTACTACACCATACTATACATGGCTATACTATACTTGGTTTTACCTGCGTGACGCCATACATGTCTATGCTATGCTTTACCATCTCCCCTCCTCCTTTGCCTGCACCTCACTCTCACTTCCTTTTCCCACCCACTTGGTATGCAGGGCTATGCTATACATGGTTTTGCATGCCTGACGCGAAGCGAAGACATGAGACGATAGTGCAAGGTAGGATGGCGTGCCGTCGTCGCTTCCTTTATGGATGGACAGAGGCGCGAGTCGAAGGAGGAGTGACTAGGGCGTCCAGCTCGCCCAGGTAGACTGTATGTTTTATCTCCCCTAGCTCGCGCGTCTCCTGCCACACGGACCTCTTCTGTAGTGGCCAGCTGAATGCGATGGTCGCGTCGCTACACAGGAGCCCCCTCTGGCACGCAGTGCGATTTAAAAGAAAAACAAGAATTCACCCACGATTACAATACTGCCTAATGCGACCTCTGAGCGTAGCTGTTTAGGTGTTTTGATTTTGCGATATGTTGAGGCAAGCGCTTCTATTTCGGCGGCCCACACCTCTGGATTCGGGCGTCGGCGGCGTCGAGCTTTAGCTCATTCAGCGGCAGCGGCAAACGACGCAATTCCACCACTTCCGTCGCTCATTGTTCAGAGAGGACTGGCTGAGACTATTTTGCATATGGGTACATGGTTTGCATTAAGAAAAGAACGCCGTGAGTAGCCTGACTGGCGTGGAAAATTTTATGCAGCGCATTTCACATCAACCGCCGCAGACGGAGCTTAGAATCTGCCCAGTACGAGCGGAGTTACAAAATTTGTCGTACGCTGTCATTGCTTTCTCTCTTATCTCGTCTCGACGAAAGTGCTGGAAGCTATGCAGGGAGGAATGACACGGGAGAAGAATGTACGTCACGCGCGCATCGTGACCTTCAGCACATTTAGATACGAAGGAACTTTCGCGCTGGGCTTTGTCCGTAGTTTCATTGGCGACCGTCCGCTTTATCAAACCTACCATAGCCATCTGTAACATATTGAGCACGCGCTCGCGCCAAGGAGAAGTCTTCTTCGTCTTGTTCTTCGACCGCCTTCATGATGATACGTGCAGAGCACTATAGGGGCCCGGGCTGCCGTATGCAGTCCTAGCTTAGCGGAACGCAGACAAAACCACGTTTGCTAGCATGCGCTAGCGCGTTCGGGCCTGTGCAAAGGGCTGGGTAATACGCTGTGGCCTGTCCCCCTTACAATCTCTCAGAAATCATGTGATGGCGTCGGCGAACGAGATTCTGCAGACGCGCGATGAACCAACGCGTTGTATCCTATAGTCAGAACGCGCTGGCACGCGCTAGCACGTTCGGGCCTCTGGCTGGGTAAGACCAGCGCCCTCTAGGCATTGGTAAGACGCTGTGGCCTCTCCCCCTTACAGTCTCTCAGCAATCACGTGATGTCGTCGGGGAACGTAATTCTGCAGACGCGCGATCAACCCACGTGGCGTGCTGCAATAAGAGTTCGGGATGAGTAACAGCAACAGCAACTACAGAGAATTCATGGTGTGCTCCACATGCAAGGACGCGTTCAGATCGGGCAAGGTGCCCGTGATGAACGGAACTTTAGGTCGACCCATGCGTTCCTTCGCATCCCCACATGGTTCTCTTTAGTGGGAGATGGGGAATTTTTTTTTCTTTTTCTTCGAACGCGCGGCGTACTTGCAGTACGATCGCGCACGCGCGCAAGTGGCGGCCTCTTGCGGCGGCCGCCGCAACTACCGAGCGCGCCTTGTTCAAATCAGCCTATGGCGTGGAAATTGAGTCCATGACGCACTAATCTTGAGTAAACAGCATCATTTGGCGAAAGAAGAGGAAACGCTGTTTAGCTGACTGATAATTTAGTGTAAGTACCAGGCCGCATGCTTCGCTTTAATGTTTGGCTCGCGTGCTCTCGGGAGCTTCGACTCCTGATCGGCAGCATTTTCTGGCCATGCTGAAAAAGTGTTGCAGGGCCCTTTAGAGATAATTTTGCCTGCGTTCCACCACACATGGTTAGAGTATGCTTTATCCTCTCGCTTCGTCTTTTCCGTCCTCCTCACCCTCACTTCCCTTTACCGCTCCCATGTTACGCATTGCTATGCCATACATGGTTTTGCCTGCGTGACTCCAAGCGACGACATAAGATGGCAGCATACTTGCTTTCTCCCACCCATGCCTTGGTGCTTTCTCTCCTCCTGCCCTTCCACATCGCTCATCCGTGATTCATTTGCCTTTCTCGCCCCCTCGCTATACTGGCTATACTATACATGGTGGTTATTCATGGCTTTGCCAGCGTAACACCAAGCGATATGAGACGACCACGGTAGCATACGACAGTATACGATAGTCCTGGTCCCTCTATTGTTTCACAGTTGAAACACTCAAATTAAAATGCATTTACAAGCGCCAGAAATAAGACGCCGAATTCATACATGCTTTGCCTGCAAGCGTTATTCATTATTTTCTAGCTGCCATCGGTAATACATATTTGGAACAACACAACTGCCTGAAATTCTCTCGTAGGATGTCGCCTGCAGTGAGTCATTCTTGGAATACCGTTCCTGTAGCAGGAACTTTGACCGTTTCTATCTATCTATCTATCTATCTATCTATCTATCTATCTATCTATCTATCTATCTATCTATCTATCTATCTATCTATCTATCTATCTATCTATCTATCTATCTATCTATCTATCTATCTATCTATCTATCTATCTATCTATCTATCTATCTAACCGCCGACGACTTTCTGCTCTCATGGACGTGTCGTTGACCTTGCCTCTACCAATATTAGCATGGGAGAACCCTAGTGTGTCACAATCTCGATTAGCGGGTCATCACATGAATAGCGTGACATTCTTCTCGCGTGCGTCATGAAACCCTGTCTCTCGATCACGTGTGGCACACACCCGCGTACCACGGCCCATAGAATGCCGGTATGCGCGAGAGGTGATTCAGTCTATGTCGAGCCTGGAACGGCGGGAATAGACGTCGCATATCTTTACACAATACCGTTCATGAGTCCGAGTCGCAAAAAACTCTGTGCCGGCTGGGTCGGTGAGCTAAAAATCCTATTAATCCAAAGGATAAAAAGTAAATGACAGTTTCGCCGAAAGGGCGAAGCAATGAATACAACAGCAAGAAATCGAAATGTCACAGGACGTACCAGAAGCAGCTAGATACTTGCAGCGTGCCGCTGAAGCACAAAGAAGGACGCCCTAAATGAACGCACAGGCGTGCACAGGGCAAGCGTGAACTAACTGTCACAGTTGTTACGCCTTTGTGCTTGAGCAACACGCTGCAAGTGTCGACAATAGAGAATCAGACGCTTGCTTGCTTGCTGGCTTGCTGCTTGCTTGCTTGCTTGACCCTTAATTCTTGGCTCTTACCCACTACGGGGGATTGGCCATCAAACCGGCGGTTAATATACGAGAAGAAATTTAGACGCTCTTAGATATTACTTCTTCTTTTAAACGGCGGCGCGTGGAGTGACCCTCTGCGTCTCTTACCACAGGGGGCGTCTGATGGAAGGTGTGCCCTATAGAGTTTCATACAATACTTGGTAGAGGGAACTCTGGCGCTAGTGTCTATGGGAGCTGCAACGCATAGCGCTTCAGCCAGCATGGGAATGATGGGTAGTACACGGATTTGTATAAACCTCGTTCTTTCGGCTCCGTTTGGCTCCGCGTCGCCTGCATCCGCTTTGTCGCAAAACGAAGTTTGGCAAAAGTCAGCAGTTCCACTTCACCCTTTTAACCGTTTTACCCTCACCAATTCAAATCTGGTCACGAAGTTCACAACGATCGATTCTTTTATCCGAAAGAAAACCAAAACACACCAATAAACAAAGCCACAAGTGCATTTGAAGCCCGCAAGTACAAAGGCTATGCAAATCCGTGTACTACCCATCATTCCCATGGTGGCTGAACGATTGCAGCGGTGTTCTTTTCTTTTTTTTCCTTCCACATCCCGAGTGGGTACAGAAAACGGCCACTTTGTCGTGCGCATCTCAAGGGCAGTGTTCGAAATTAAATAACATTACGACCGCTTCGTCTTCAAGTTTCGACAATGGAGAATCAGACGCTCTTAGATATTAGATGCGAAGCATTTCTTAGTGAACCTCAGCCACTTTGGATCTATCTATCTATCTATCTATCTATCTATCTATCTATCTATCTATCTATCTATCTATCTATCTATCTATCTATCTATCTATCTATCTATCTATCTATCTATCTATCGATCTATCTATCTATCTATCTATCTATCTAGCCGCCTACGTCTGGGCGCTTTTCTGGTCGTCTACATAAATTGTGATACACCAACATTGGCATAGCAGGGAATCAGTGTATGGCAAACACGATTCACTGGTCATGACATGAATAACGCAAAATACCTGTCGCGTACGTCATGAAACCCTTTCTCTCAGTCACGTGTGGCACATACCCGCATACCAGAGTTCATGCTATGCGGTTATGTGCCACAGGTGATACAAACTTTCAACCAAAACAGTCACTGCGAACACACAGACTGACACGCAGGGAAAGTGATATTAATAATAATTGTTGGGCTTTTAGGTCCCAAAACCGCGACATGATATTGAGAGACGCCGTAGCGAAGGGCTCCGGAATTTTGACCATCTGGTATTCTTTAACGTGCACCGAGATCGCACAGTACACGGGCGTCTAGCATTTTGCCTCCATGGAAATGTGACCGCCGCGGCCGGGATCGAACCGAGATTTGCTCCGAGATTTGCTTACCACCAGCGGTACATGGTGTATAGAATAGCTCGCCCTTACTGCACCGCACATACACGGCGTGTGACTGAGTTGTCTAACGCAGCGCGCTGGGGAGCCAGGGGTTGCTCGTTCGAATCCGCGGTAGGGTACTCCAGATTTTTTTCTTATTCTTTAGTTTTCTTTGTGCCTTATATCCGGGACATGACGGCGTCGACAGACGGTGACGGCAAAATCAGCCGAGAGTGTCCATATAATAGCTCTCGCAATAAAAACATGAAGGGAACGGTCTTTCAGCTCCACTAACGTGAAACCTTTGGAGAGGCGAAGCATGCAGTGTGCGCCAGTGTTTCCCACAGCGAAATCACTGCTAATGGGCAATGAGAGACAGAAGAACGATTAGACACAGAAACCCGCTGTCCACTTTTAGTTAACGTGCACGCTGCGAATACTTATTGTTCTACTACGCATAAGAGGAATCTCCCGCCGGCACTACATTGCAAGTCAAGATCCAGTGCCTATATATGGGGTGGCCGGTGAACCGTTGTGCAGCTCGAGCAGTCGGCATTTTCAGTCAAGGAACTCGCTAGTAGACGCTGCCTGTGTCGGCGTTGGCTCTCGTGGGCGAGTGCACGTTCCCGTTCCTTGCGAGCTGGTAGTTCAGTGTTCATCGCAGAGAGAGCGTTTCCATAGTCAACGCACGCCGTTCGTTCTCTCTCGCCACACGGCGAGCGCTAAGGCGGTGGCGCCCTCTCTTGCGCTCAAGCAAATGGACCGTACCGACAGCAGACGACGATGCACACCGCAACAGCAGACGACTATGCACGATGCACGCCGAGAACATAAGGTACTTCGCCCCTAAAAAAAGATGGCTGATCCTTCATTCATAGGAATCGGCAAGCGACCATGCAAACGTTCCACAAATGGCTCCACACACGCGACCATGTGCGCGCAAAGCCGGCAAAGCCAAGCACAGAGCCAAGCCAACGAACAAAACTCCATGAGGAATGTGGATTTGGCTACGTATTCCGCGATAACGAGCAGGTGTTCCGGCAAGACATCATCATCATCATTGTCGCCAGCTTTATGTTTCTTTGTAAACAATGATGCCGGCTGCTTCTCAAGTGCGCTGTAGCGATAGTCTTGCACAATTTAAGTGTATCATGAATGCATTTCAGCAGTTTTCGAATGTAGTTAATGCTGCGAGAGTAGATTATTTGCGCACTCGTGTTTCAAAAATTTTGTTAATGAGGGACTGCGGTATGATTATCTTTCGTAGTTGCGACTTACGAAATGCATTGACTCCTATGGGCGTTCGCCGGGGCTCCGAAAATATTTCGTTGCGGTGAGTATTTTATTCCCTTGGGATTTTGTTATCGCGGATTTCGACTGTAACACCAAAGTGAATGTGTCGTCACATAAGTAGTTGATCTTAATAGTGCATTGGCGTATGCGAATGTGTACAATGTCTGCTGTTGTTGGGCAGATAAAACACCGCTTGACGTGGACGAGAGCACCAAGAGCACCGTGACAGAAAAATGTGAAAGATAAAAAGCGCTTTCATGTACGTGCCGTTATGCGTTTGGCGGTAGCTCAGTGGGCTAAACGCCCGCCAGCTATTGTCGTGGACCTGGAGGTCCGTGAATCGACTCCTTTCAACGGAACTTTTTCTTAGGTGATTTTTTCTCTGCCATCTGATGGCGCTCATTTTGCTGACGTCATGAAAGTCTTGGTGGGTCCCGCCATAAAACACTTTGTTGTTAAAAATAAAAGCGAATTCCGGCAAATAGGAACAGTGGTTTATTGGGCTAATAAACAATATATATTTCTGCTTCCCTTCCGTGTCTGCGTTGATGGTGACACCAATTTGACGTCAAGCAAAACGTAACATAGGCCGAGCAGGATAGGTCTATGTTATACCACTGATTCGGCTGAGTATGTTGCCGATATTTTATGATGGTATAATATAGCGGAAAGGTAATCTAAGCCAGGACATTCCTTACTTTATTGGGCGTAAAGCCTCACTTTTTTGAAATTATATGATATTTGGTACCTACATGGGTTCATTTGACCGAACTTGACACATTTTTCCTACATAACAATCTAAGAGATGGAATGAAACGGTAGCGCATGAAGGATAAAAAAGAACACAAACATTGGAATTGCTCATTTTCATGTCCGCGTTGCACGTATGCTTTTTAGCGAGACCAGTCTGTCAGCATGCTCACTTCATAGAGGGGGGCGTAAGTTCATTAACTTCACTAACTGTTCAACTATACCCGAAGTGCAGTGATATTGTTCGCAGCATCCTAACCAGCTGTTTTTATCGCTGTTTCTAAAAAAACAGAGGTCCCAGGAAAAAGTGCTCTACATGGACCGATTTCCAGAGGATCACACTGACAATGGACGCGAGCGCAATTGGATCAACCTGTCCCTCGTCTTCTTTATTGCTGTTGGACTGGGACTTTGTTGCGGCGTGATACTCTTCGTAATGATCTCCAAACAGACAGCAGAGAAAGACTCCATCACGGTGAGGGCCCTAAGGGCACGGCACATGAGTAACGAGTTTATTCTGCTGAACATACCCGCAAAAGTTTTATAGCATCTTACCGTACCCATATAAAAGGGCTACTTGGTCGTGCGCGACTCTACCGACAATGTAACCGCGGTACCGTCTTTACGCTTTATTTGGTACTTACGTGTACCTGATTCCGTAGTCGAAACGAACTGTCATCATCCCGTCCATTGAAAGAGGCTCCAAAACCGCAGTTGTCTGCCAATCTTCACAACACTGTCACTTTATCTACAATGCTTTCAGGCGGCACAGGCCCTCTGAATATCTAAAGCGTGTAAATAATTTCAACGTTATTTTTCCAGGCGCTTGTAGCGCGACCTCATCATTGAGGCTGCTACTGCGGTAATGCTATCAAAGGAAGCACCTGCCTCCCGGCCTTTGGGCTCAAAGGCCTTGAGGAGGCATTCGTTCTGTTTGCCCGCCTGTCACTTGTAGACACAATGGTCAATCGTCATTCATCTCACACCCATAGATCACATCACTTGACACTGCCATAATTTTATGCTCTAAACACATCTTTTACACCAACACACAGCACGTGATTTTAGGCCTCTATACAGCCATAACACATCCTGTCATCGTAATCATTGGTCATCGTTAACATCACATAGAAAGACATAGCGCTCTTTGGACATCCATGGCCCTAGCGCCACAAAAACCCACTAGCCATCAATCATCAGGCAGCGTTTGGTTATGCTTTTCAATATGCAGGGTGTCTTTTAGAGGATACAGAATGCTTGTAGCTAATCTATGAGTGTCACTCACATGTCATCATTGCACAGGAACTCTACGTCAAGACGGAAGTACTTTACCGCTGCCACACAGCTATTTGGGAGACACTAGTTAACGAATACTCGTGAATTATTGATTAGATTATAAACATCCGGGAAATTCTTTATATGGGAAAGCTGTAGGCCATTACTATATACAGTATTAAATACCCGTTCTCTAGAAATCGCAAAACGGCTTGTAATTAGAGACGGTCATCATCGAGTTTTATTGGCAATATCGAAACCAAGCGCGCCGGATATGCAGGAAACGCGGCAGCTGTGTCATATCCGACAGGAACAACCCGTGACGAGGAAGCGACCAAATTTAGTCATCACAAATTGACTCAAAAGGAGCAACAATTTTAGACGAAGCACATTATAGTCATGTCAAATGGCAAGTCGTTTCAGATACACTTGTGTACCGCTTATTCGCTTGCGTGTGATGTGTAGAGCTTATCTATTTGTTTCGCATATCATAAGCGCAAAGTATCCTGTCGCAGCTATCCAGGTAGATGCGCCGTAGCGGTTGCCCGTGATGTTTATGCTGTACAGTGAAATAAAAAAAAAACTGCCAGCATGCCACGCTCTCTGTAACACTTGAAGGCGAAAGCATGCTGCACATTCAGTGATGAATTAAGTTGCGCAATCGGCAACGAGACTTGCAAGATGCAATGAGTCGCAGAGCGAGAGACACGCATTTAAATCACTTTGCCGTTCTCAGTCAATCGCATTGTTCTTCTCCCCCCTCCCCCCCCTCTCCTCTTTGAAGCTTGGGGCAGTTGCGGTGCTGTTTTACTACCACCGAGATGGGCCCACCTTTGACAAAACGACGATGCCATGTGATAAAGCAATCCAGTGACATAAGAAACGTCATTGATGACGTCACATCAAGACGTTGCCTTTCCATACGCTGCTCGGCGGGAGAAGATGGCGCGGTTTTTGCACCAATTTTACTCCTGCCGCATTTCTCTCGATGTCAACGCGCAAGGAGACACTCAACGTGGAAATTGCGTTTTCTTGTTCATAGCGTCAACGGAACAGATAAGCAGCAAACGTCATGGGCCAGAGTAAGGCAATCCGCTGCTACATGTAAGATGAAAATATGCCGCGGCGACGCGTTGCCATTGACACTTCGTCACTTGTCTGTCACGGGAAGTTCCAGCTCGGGTTAAGAGAGCGGCCGCGATTCCTACGAGTTCGGCGCGCTCAATTTCGATGTCCCCATTGAGGTTCGATGATAATATCTTAAACCATGTGCAACTTATTTTATTTCTATACAATTGTTACGCCATACAATATGACGGCCTACAATTTTATCATATTAACAACTGTGCAAACTAATAATGAAAAATTAAATTAACGAGTGTTTGCCAGTTGACAATTTCTATGTAACATTGGCGGCGGCAAAGTATTCCCGCCTTGGAGTAAAAGTCGTGCGCGGAGACCAGAGGTACTTTACAGCCAGGGCATTTTAGCGAAGAAGATTTATTCTTTAAAGAAAAAAATAAAACATCTAGATCTACCATGCACTACTGACAGCTTCGGATAAACCATTTCGCAGACCGCTTTCTTGATGCAGCTGCCAGCCTTTTTCGTTTGACGAGTCCCACCATGGTACAGTACGTCTGTTCTCTAAGGAAAGGAACGAAACCGTCCGCTTTTCGTGGTTCTTAATTTCATAGCGTCTTGGCTGCGCAGTATACATGTATTCACTTCGCATCCTCATACCATTACGCGCTCGCAGTTAGGCGTTACTCCCCTATGCCGCTTACTGTCATTGCGCTGCGCATATTGGGCGGGCGTGCTCTGGTACGCTGGGGCGTCGTCGCCAACTGGTATGTGGAGTACTCACGGAATGAAATGGGATAATTTCTAGTTGGCTGGGCGGTATACCTAGCTAATTAGGTCAGGACATGCTATTACCAAGCTAAATAAGACAAGCCATGCTAAGATAAAGATAATTAGGCCACATCATACTAAGACCATGCAAACGAAGCCGTGTGAAGCTAACACCAACCTAATTATATCCATACTAATTAGTACAGTGCTAATTAGTGGCGCGCTAATTAAAAACAAGTTAATTAGGACCTTACTAACGTATTGTTATTAGGGCCGCCCTTATTATTAAAATTAGCGTCATACTAATTAAAACATTTAAATACATGTGAGTAATGTCGTGATATATTAAACATTACCAATGAAGATATAACTGTTCAATGTCATGTTCATTAGGCCCTAGCTAATTAATAACATCCGAATTGAAACCAAACCGACGTGGTCCTCACTCCGAAGCCGACCGAGCAGATAGTAATCACATACTAATTAACACCACGCTAGTAAGGGGCGCTGAATAAAACCAAGCCAATTAGGGCCTTCCTCAGTAAGGTCATGCTAATTATGATCGTACTGAATTGGATTACGCTAATTAGCCACATGCTAACTAATACCTTCATAATTACACTTGACTAATTAATGTCGCGGTGACTAAAGCATTACCGCATAAGACAGCTGGAACTAGTCAATATCTTGTCAATGAAGAGCTAGCTAATTAATACTATCAAAATTTAAACCAACCATACGTGGCATTCACTCCAGAGAAGACCGAGTAGACGAGCCACGTAAAAAGCGGGAAGAAGTTAGGTGATCACAAGTTCCTCCGATGGCTCCAGCCTTGCACAAGTAGTGCGAGCTGACCAATTTATTTTATATGCAAAGAACTGCTGCTTAGCTTCCTACGGATGGAACACTTGAGAGACACACCGGCGCTATGACAGTCGCGAGTTCAACTTGGGCCTTTTCAGAATCAACGAGTTTGTACCCGAGTTCGCCCGTCAATCAGTTTGATTGATAGACGACCGCGGCGAAGATTGGGTCCGTCTCTTGCCGAGGAGCAGTGCTCACTCCGCAATGCCAAAGACGGCACGATTCATCTATTGACTTAATCGCATAGACTATGCACACACACACGAAGAACTAAAGGTTATATCATCACGTGGCGACGATGTCTCGCATTCAATTTCACCGCGCTCACGACTTACCACTCACAGCCATGAAGCAAGCGCTGGTTGGATTTGCGGCGAAAAATGTTACTATTTACTTGTTTGAGCAGACATTGTTTCGGCCGCTGCGTTACGGCAGAAACAATCTTGAGACGTCTAATTTAAGTAGGAGTGACCTGTCCATTTATTTATCTGTAATACTCGAGTGAAGCAAAACGAGCTGCACGAGAGTGCTGCGTGTGCGCCCTTGTTGCCTTCAAGAGTGGAAATTTCCATGCGGCAGGTGGAACAAAAGAACTTGCCCGAAAGAGGACAAACGCCCACGAACACACCTGTGAGAGGCGCAATACATTGTTTCGGCCGCTTCGTTACGGCAGAAACAATCATGAGACGTCTAATTTAAGTAGCAGTGACCTGTCCATTTATTTATCTGTAATATTCGAGTGAAGCGAAACGAGCTTCACGAGAGTGCTGCGTGTGCGCTCTTGTTGCCTTCAAGAGTGGAAATTTCCATGTGGCAGGTGGAACAAAAGAACTTGCCCGAAAGAGGACAAACGCCCACGAACACACCTGTGAGAGGCGCAATGTTCAGTTGGCATAAAGATAGCGCGACAATCACGCTGACGTCGCTGCACTGTTGACATATTGACTGAGTGGCGGCACTGACGCCTTCTCACGTGGTGTTCCTTTGAATACCGCCGCAAATGCCACACATGCGTTTGCTACGCCATGGCCGTTCTTGCAGCCGTTTTTATCAACGCTGCTATCGCTCGCTTCGCGCTGTCTTCCTATCATGGCCGCCGTAGTACGAGCTCGGAGCAAACTCGTGTTCCCGAGAAGCTCGAGCCATCCTGGATAGCATCCCAGCTTCGTCGCGACATGACGTGATTATCTCAAGCAATTGCGCATACAAGCCATTACACACGCAAAAAAATGTCTCGTTTGAATTTGTGAGTACTGTACGTGACTTGGAGCCAGACAATTAGCATCTGGGCCGTTTCTAAGTAAACGGGTAATCTTGTATATTGCGTGAATTTTAATCATTCACAATATGAACCGACTTCGTCGCAACACGCTAATGACATGCTTTGAGGCTTCGCACTCAACCTGGTTCAGCGCTTTGGAATGCTTTGCGCAAGTAATATGATCGGCTGCACTTAACATCACGCACGCGGCGATCTGAAGGACGAAGCACAGCCGTAATCTTGCCGCACGACTGCTGCTGACGCCACCTCTGGAAAGTGGCCAAGGCGAAGCGTCTCCTGATTCAAACAAATTTGTAGAGGCTGCTACACTTATCCTTTAGGGATCATGTAGTAGGTTGTTGAATTTTCGGCTCTGGCAACGCAAGTTTCACAGCTGTCCAACGCTGTTTGACATTTTGATCGCACAAAAAAGACGAGGACAGAGGGAGGTACGTCGACATGGGCGACGACACCGCCCGTGTCGTCGTACATCCCTCTGTCCTTGTCTTTTTTGTGAGGTGAAAATGTCAAACAGTAAGCACCAACTAGGCCAAACGCAAGTTCTCCTGTGTCCAACGCTGGTTTGAAGCAACACCTAGGTATTCAGTTACGAAAACACATATTTTTGTTCTGACAGCATAACCAGGTTGTTTTACCTGTCCTTCATGCATGCCAAGGAAATATATAGAGGTGGCAGCAACGCTTATTTGTAGTGCGTTCTTGAATCTTCTGGGAGGTGGAAAGGAAATACCACAGTCGCCTATTGTTCGTGTCTAGCAACGCCTCATTATTCAGTTATGATAACCTTTTTGTCTGAGAGCAGGATTTTATAATTGAGATGTTTCGTTCGTTGTTCACGCATCCCAGAGTTTGCTTCATGCTGTATATTACAATAAACTTTAGACATCAACGGTTACGACTATTCAAGTGTCGTTCATTCAAGAGGGCAAGAAAAAAATACTATAACCCTTATGTGGGAAGATAGAATGCAAAACTCGTCATCAGCCCGATAACGTAAGAATAAGTGTCTTGTAGGAATGCCTGAGTAAAAGAAACGAAGTGCTGAAACCAAGCGACTGGATTAATAGTTTCGACATCATCAGAAACGATCCCTATCATCTGCATTTTTCACATCCCTACATATAGTTTAGACCGCGTAAAGCTGTTCAAGTGTAAATACAGTTCCTCCTTGTCGATAGCGCTCGCTCTGTTTCCATTTTATTTGTGCTCAGTACGCATTTTATCCCAGTATAAAAAGTGATTCGGTCGAGTAGCAAATCAAGCAACGGCTTCGAATTATACTGCATATTTTTCGTCATGACCAGCAGGTTGACACCTTGGCTTTTTTCGATGTCCCGAAAACATCAGCGCCCAGTGTAACGGCGCCGTCGGGAACGACTCCATCGCACTTTATAAATACATCCGTGACATTTCCGGATCGGGGACATCATGTTCCGTCCTCTGGCTTAGGAAAAAATGTATGCACGGGGTCGCTTTGCCGCTTCTTGGCACAGTGGTTGCGCTACAGCATCGACTACACCGTTGACCCGTGCAAGGACTTCTACAAGTACGTCTGCGCCTACTTCAGGGGCGAGGACGTATTCAATCACGTAAGTGAGAATGGCGACTGTGGCTCACACACGGGTACTATGCTTTAGTTATTTGTCTTAGCTTGATGTTGCGCTTAAAACAACTAGAGCTTCACTCTTGCAATAAATATTGATTAGAGCTGCTGTCAGCGGTGAGCGAACGCCCTCACGGCGGTGCGGTGGCGGCTAATGGCGAGATCAATCATACCATCGATATTCGCTACAGAATATTGATGGTATGCATTAGGTTAGGTTAGGTTAGGTTAGGTTAGGTTAGGCAAGACAAATATCCGCATGTCAGTCAAATATTCGTAATCGTATTATTGGTGAAGTTAACAATTTTTTGGAAACCGTAGCTGCATTGCCCAGTACTTTATCTGGAAGATAATATTAGCCTGCTAAATTTTGTTTGTCGCGCTTATTGAAACTTATCTTCGATTACTGTAAGATCTAGCATATTTAAGGTGTTCGCTTTATTGTTGGTAATGCGATTAGAATTAAAACATATGGGAACCTTTATGTTACTGAGTGTAAGTTATTTAGAGGGTTGTAGCAGTAGTAAGATTATGTAAATTTAAAGATCGTGTACACTGCTAGCCTTGCCATTGATTTACACCTGTGGCAAGTACGTGTAACATGTGCGTGATTCCACGAACTTCTATCCGCAAAACACAAATCACTCGGTAATTCGCGAAGCCACTCGAGTGATTGCTGAGATACAAGCACCACAGGATTCCACAGCAGGCGTTCGCTTGCCTTCTTCCTGGTGAACATTGTAATGAAGGTTGTGCCAACAAAAACATTCTTCACGTAAAACAGGCCAGCATGTACGCAGTTTCCAATGATAAACTCGTTATTGGTCCGCACCTGTTCCAATACTATTGTTGCGTGTGTATTTTTGGCGCAACTGCAACAGAGTTTAAGCCGCTCTCTTGACGGCACCATTAAGCTCACTCCAGAAACAGGGTGTTTCTTACATGCACAGTTGTTTCTCTCTCTTTTGTTTTAAAGGTTGCAACTGCCATCGAAGTCGCCACCCTAACAGACCTCATCAGTGCTGAGTTCCCAGCTTCCAATCAACTCTCGTGGCAGAAAGCAGCTGCCCTCTACCAATCATGTATGTCTTTCGCCTCGGCATACGGGGCGGAGGTAAGCGGGACTACTTTCTTATCAGTAAGGACGAAACTTCGTTTAAGATGTCGACGTGCTGAACGTTGTAGATTCTAAACCAGTTTTGAACGGGATTCTTTTGTAAGTGCTATGTAATCGAAACCGCTGCAAAGCGGAAGTTATGCTGACATAGTTTTAGTGAACTCTGATGCTGCTTCAAATTAGCGCAAAATCGCGTTTATCAGGTCTAAATGCAGGATGCAACGCGAAAATCTAGTAGTAGGCAATTTTCTATTAGGAAGTAACTGGGCCGTTCCCTTGACGTTCGCTGACACTCATTTTTGTACCTCAACATATCCAGCTACAACATCGCTGGAAGGATAACTCTGGATCGGCATTAGTGGTGCAAATGTGCTGCGTCATGAGTACGCAGTGAGACAAAGACTGGCGAGTAGTCAAAGAGTGACACCCAAATGAAGTAACGATAACATGGAGACCAGTGTTACCAGTGTTATCTGTATAGTGCAGTACAGAATTCAGCGTGGCGTTTTCGTTACAGTATGTACAGCGCGTGAGAGAGATGGAGGCTTCTTCCATGAAATGATGCAGTAGATTCCTATCACTTTGCTCAGACTATGGCAATAAGCTCCTAATGGTCCTAGAAATAGGCTCCTTCAGCAGCAAGAAATTGCCACCAGCAAGTAAGCCGTAAACTGTAACATCCTAGAGTCGTTCTTCGTCCCAGTCATGGTCCCTGCCTTAAGTGACACGCTTTTTCACGTTGGCAGCAGGAAACACGGAGTAAGGAGAGATATTTTAGTACATGGGGTGGGCAAGGCGCCTTCGCAGTCGTCACGTAATTGAAATCTCTTCCAATTGCCCTATATGAATTTCGCTACTGTACGTCGGCCAAGCTGACGCAAGACAAGACCAGGGCGCATCAAGTCTAAGCACGTAAGCCGGTCAGACTTAAGCATGAGAAGTTCGCATCTCTTCTGCTGCTAGGGTATTGTTGTCGTTTATGTGCCGCACGTGCCAGCGCCACACCGATCTGGCGGAGAAGTGACGGCCAGCACGTTCACGTAAAGGCCATGACGTTTACTGTCATGACGGCTTTGCGCTTGTCATGCGAGATTTTCTGTCGCCCGGTCCACCTCAATAACGCAATCAAAACAATATATTGATGATTGAAGTGCTGCCCACTTCTGCATATGTGTGAGGCGAAACTGTATGAATTGGTTGGATCAATTCCCGACACGTATCAATAGCTCTAACTGTGGTAACTCTCATCGTATTATTGAAATGTAACAAGTTGTTCAATATCTACCGCTTCGCCGCTGTGATGGTTTGATTGGCACATTCGAATATGTGTTTAGAGCCGCGTGGAATGCGATATCATCCCTGTACATTGGTTTAGGGGAGTGTCAAAGGATGCCATGGCGGCTGTGTTGGAAAACACAGTGTCGTAATTGTGTTTCTCAACGTCCAACCACATAAAACACATCAGGTGCAACGCTGTTGGAGCTATGCAAAAGTTCCTATCAGGAAAATGTTTGACTGCTACTACTGGGAACCGAGCAGGAGACTGCGCCTGAGCCGAAGCCACCGGCTGCAAATCTAATACCAGAAACCGAAAAAAACGAAGCGCTAAGTTATGGGGGCCATCATATTGATAGCCATATAATGGGATTTCTTTCTAAGCTACGAAGCATCCTCATGTAATACTCATGTGATACGTGACACCCACTGGCTAAAAATGAGTTCCACATTCGCCGTCATGGCTGCGAGCAGCGCTGACTAACGCTTCCAGAATTACACGAAACATAAATGCCCTGTAATGTGGAACGAAAACGGACTGCCGCTGTAGCTCAATTGGTAAAGCATCGCACGCGCTATCCGCAGGTTGTAGGTTCGGTTCAGCCTACAGCAAGTTGATTTTTCATCAGCTTTGATTCCTTTGCATTTATGTCATAATTACTGTATTGCAGTTAAAACCTTCACGTAATTTCCCCAATGCCTTCCTTAGCTTCATTATCTGTTGCCTTCATTAGGTTGTATCTAACAAAGAAACGAGCCATCAATCAATCCCCCCTGTTTCGTTCTGCCTAATAAAAGAATAAATACCATTCTGGGCGGTAAAATTATGGAATGGTTTTACCGTGCCAACGCAGTTACTAGGAAGTCTCGCATGCGCCTACAGTGTTGCGCCTGGCGTATCAAACGGCGCAAACATCCACAAATTCACGCTGCACTTTTTCTAACAATGAACCTGTTAAGGCTAGCCGTAATCTGAGTGGCCTACTGGTATGTGTCGTGCTGCCTACGTGAATGCTATCATCACCATAAACGCGTATGTGTCACAGAAATTGGGTACATCCTACTACTCACCACTGGTCCATTAAAATGAAGAAGAAAACTATCGTCATCAAACGGGTGTGCGGAAAGAAGCTAAGCCAAAGAGTGAACTCGGCAGGCTGCCGGCCCATTCTACCGACAACGTAGCTACAACCAAGTTCCGCCTAGTTACAACTAGAATAAGCAGTCCGTAGACCTATGAGAGGTGCGAACGCTCGGTTTCTGCGCGAGGTTCTGCCTCTGGAGTTTGGACTTCCATGTCGTGCCTGTGACTGCGGTTTAACTCGAACTTCTATGCGCTAGAATGTACGTAGAAACAACCTAGCATCATTTAGCTAAAGCCTAGCAACGACCTATAAACAACCCAGAAACAACCTGCATCCCCAAGCTAAGGCCTAGAAACAATCGAGAAGCAACCAGATTATTCTTCAGGTGTCGTCCAGTTCCGTTGTTTCAAGCTTTGCGCGGCTTAATGCGAGCTTCGCCAATTATTGTTATGACCAGTTCCTATGAAAAAGGCGCTACGATTTATAATTTTAAGTTATTTCCTTGGCGTATTTTTGGTGCATATTTATCCGGACATTTTACGTACATAATGCATACAAAGTTATTGCGTTGCATATCTTGGCAATGCACCCAGTTTTTGCAGAAAATTAATGGCTTTATAAAGAACCTGCGTTAAGTCGTCACTTTTGATGTCGTAGTTCCAAAACATAGGTCGAGACTCGAGAAAATTAGGGTACTCGAGAGTAATCCAAGGTACTCGAGAGTACCTTGGATAACCTTTTTATAAAGAGGGCGTATACTATACCAACGGAATCAACTATTTCGCAAAGCGCACTCACTTCGAACAAATTTTGAAGTTAATTCACATCATCGAAAAAACAACGAAAGTGGTGCGATCCTCAGAAGTCATTGAGACTGGATGCAATTTTTGATATCTCATATTGCCACTCCAAAACCGCATATGTCCGTAAAATAGCTTGGTTCAGTGGTGACTATCCGCAGCACGTTAGGCAGCTAATCGCATCACGTGAATTGCTTTAATAATCACAGCGGAGAGCGGGTAGTCATCGACGTCACCCATGGGGAGGGAGCATATGTGGCACCAGAAGGTAGCGTTGACGCATTGTCAATAAAGACTACCACACCGACCCAAGATCAATACAAAATGTGAATGTTGTCTTTGATAACGTTCATCAAAACTGTAAATGTACTTATAAGAACACCGCTTTCACATTTAGATCGACTTAGGAAAAAAAGATACATTACTTCATTTTTTTCCCCTTTACCGCCAGTCTTTCTTTAACTTCCAGTTAACATCCCTGAAATACTTGCAATCAACTTATCTTGGCCTTTCTCGCTATCTCTGGGATTTATGTTACGCAAATATCAGTTGATGCAGGATTGAGGAGACGTGTGGAGATGGTTTTCGTTCGCGCTACATCGTCAGTTTCGGCGGTGCAGGAGATCTCTTGCTGATCCTGGTGAAATATTTTGGTAATCAAATGTCGCATGTGGCCAGCGAGCACATATGCCCTAATGTTGGCCTGAATTTGTGAAACGAATCAATCAACTCAACATTTATTTTTTGAAAACATCTTAATACCTCTTGCAAGCTAGGATTTACTGAGCAATGATTTCACCATTGTCAACTTTATTTGCCCTTCACTTTTCGGAGAACTGCCACATGTTCTGGACGGCGTACGTGAACGACGTGAACCAGATACTTTAACGACGTCAACAATGTATACAAAAACCAGACAATTAACGACGCATACCCGACACACACACGCGTTTTTTTTATTGCGCTGCCGTACGATCTTCAAAAGTGTTTTATTATGTGATAACTGAGGCCGGAATCCAACAAAGCATTTTCATCAATGCAAGGTGTGCAGCCAAACATCACGTGCGTTCTCGGTACGGGTGCCTCTGAATACCGTACCTCTCGGTACGGGTGTCTTAGAACAAAGCTGTGCTTTTCAGTATTATCCTGCATTAATTAGGGTTTTAGCCGCCACGGTGGCCTGGAGGTTACAGGGCTCGACTGCGGACCCAAAGGTCGCGGAATCAAATCCCGGCCTCCGCGGCCGCATTTCGATAGAGACGAAATACGAGAGAGCCGTATGCTTAGACTTTGCTGCAGGTTAAAGAACACCACGTAGTTAAAACACCCGGAGTCCTCCTCTACGGCGTCCCTCATAATCATATCGCGGTTTTGCGACGTAAAGCCCAAGAAATATCATTATGCACGATGAATCTCATACATCTCTGTAATTTTCAGGTTTTTAGGCACCCTCCCAGCGCAACATAGCCGAGAATGATGAACGTGTCTAAGATACCATCCTGCATAGCAGCGTCTATGTTCTCGTATTTATTACAATTATTACGACTATGCAATACTATAAGTATCGCCTTCTGCGTTAGGGCATCTCAAAACCACACTGTTTCATCAGCGCACACGTGTTTTATTTATTCTAGTTAAAGCAATTTAGCTCCTCAGAAATATTAATTCTTAAATCTCAAACGCACAGCTTTTGATGAGAATGGCCGCTTCCACTGTTACTTACAATCGAATAGCGATGTCGCTCACTCATCAACAGTCTCGCAGTCTTTCCGCAAATTATGTTGTTTGTATGTGAAAGTGCTCGTGATATTGTGCGAAATCTTTGTTAACGGTGTGTTTCATTTGATATCCTAATGTGTTGTTTCTATCGCAGACGTCCTACCTTGTGAACTGGATGAAATCGTTGAACCTAGACTTGCTCGACAGGAATACACTCACAACTGTCAATCCGGTTGAAATGATGGTGCGCGGCTCTCTCGACCTCGGTGTCGAGGCCGTGATCTCCATCACCTTCCGCAATCGGAGTTTTGTGGCCGGAAAGAGACTAATGGTGGTAAGGGAACAAATTATTGTCAACCATATGCACCTCCTATAAGAAAGGCGCATCGGCGTGTAAACGCTTTTAGGTGTAGTTCGATTAGTAATATTAGCGAAGGTCAGTTACTCTTCGTGGAACCCAACTTTACTTAACAACGTGAGCGTCGAACCATAAGTCCGTTTGGACCAAGGCATTTTTTGGCGGAAATTTTGCAGCAAGTTGTCTACCTTGCGAACCAGTCTGGCTACGAAAATTTCAGGTTGGCTTCATGGCAACCTTATGGCTACTTTTGAACTTCAATTTGGTTAACTTAGTAGCCAATTGGCTTAATATGGCTCTGGCAGCTAGCGACATTATGCTCCTTGCAGGTCACTCCAAAGTCGCCAGTTAGTGGGGTGTTCCATATATTCTCAAAAAAACTCTGAACGAATATAAAACAGTCTAAAAGAAGTGTTAGAACTTAGAAGTTCAATATGATCGATATTAGGAGGTAAATTGACAATAAAAAAACCAATTAACTCTCAGGATCATTAGTAAATTGTATTGTAATTAAGAGTCTATCCTCGCATGCCAGCAGTGGTAAGCACAAATTTGTTGGCATTTCTAAACAACGTCCACAAATACTATATATATATATATATATATATATATATATATATATATATATATATATATATATATATATATATATATATATATATGGGAGGATGAAGTGCGGTTGTTCCGGTGGGTAATGCAGTTGAAAGAGAACGACACACTAGCGAAAGACAAGCTGTGCTATTGTTTCGGCCTCCTGTCGAAACGTTAGCAGAGCTGGTGAGCTGGTGGTTCGCATGTTTGTCGTCTGATATATATATATATATATATATATATATATATATATATATATATATATATATATATATATAATATATATTATATATATATATATATATATATATATATATATATATGAACTGCAAAGCATTTCTGCATGAAGAGCACTGCCAAGCCGGGCTTGTGCGCATGGTTACGCATTACAGTGCAAAGAATATTGTCACGTAGTAGTGACGGTGAAGTACGCAAAAGCAAGCTGGTACAGATGTAAACCTTGAATGAGGGCTGAGTTGTGCCCAGTAAACGAAAATACAACGTCAAAGGAATACACGTTCTAAACTCATAGCCACGATCACAGTCGTCGGCCGTCGGTTCATCTGATCAGCGGTAAGGCGCGTCGGCATTTATATGTGCGGCTTCGAACATTCCAGATTTATCGGTGGTGGCCGCGCTAGTCACATAATGACCTCTACTGTTCCCGACAGAACAATCTAAAATAATAGGGAATGCTCGACAGTGCGGCGCGGCAAGAGCAAGGAAATGGTTACATCTGTAACAGGTCAGTTACAAGACAAAGAAGTGCCTGTGGAATCCCCCCCCCCCAAAAAAAAAAAAAACTTCGTCGCGACATTCAATACTAAATATGGAAGGGGACAAAACGTCCGTACACAAAGGAAGTACAGTAATATACAAACCAGATAATAGAGTGCTCTGGTTCGCTATCTCGTGTAAAACGGTTTAAGGCGCACTTCATGACCGACTTCAGATCGTGCGCGGCGCCACTGAGACTTGGTAATGCCTTTCGGGATAACCTCGTAGTCTACAGCACGGAGATGTCGAAGTACTTTGTATGGGCCGAGGTATCGCCGAAGAAGGTTTTCACTGCGTCCACGACGGCGTGTCGACGTACATACCTAAACGCGGTGGCCGGGCTGGTGTTTCACGAAACGTCGTCGAAGGTTATTACGCCGGCTGTCGGGGGTCTGCTGGTTGTTATGCGCTAGCGGGCGAGTTGCCGGACTCTTTCGGCGCTCTGAAGGTAGACGGCGACTTCGAGGATTCCTTCGACGATGACGGTCGGCAGGCTGGCGTCAAGAGTTGTTGTCATACTTCTTCCGTAGACCAGCCTGTACGGCGTCATATGCATTGTTTTTTTGCACGGCCTTGTTGTAAGCGAAGGCCACATATGGACGGATGGCATCCCACGTCTTGTCTTCGAAGTCGACCTACATTGCTAGGATGTACGTGAGGCTTTTATTTAGACGCTCGTTGAGGCAATTTGTCTGCGCGGGGTAGGGAGTTGTCCTACAGTGACTGGCCCCGCAGTGTCTCAGGATTGCTTAAGTGAGGTCCGCAGTAAACGTTGTCCCTCTATCAGTGATGAGCACTTCTCGAGTGCCATGATGCAGCGGGATGTTCTCGACGAAGAATTTCGCCGCAACGGCAGAACCCTTTTAGGAAGGCCCCTAGTTTCAGCGTAGCGCATCAAGTAATCTGTGGGCTCGACGATCCATTTATTCCCTCACGTCGACGTTGGAAATAGCCCCAGTAAGTCCATTCCGATCTGTCGGAATGGTAGATGCGGTGGTTCTATCGGGTGAAGGAACCCGGCAGGTCTTGGCAGCGGTGTCTTGCGTCGCTGACAGTCTCGGCAAGTGTTTACGTAACGAGAGACGTCGGCCGTAAGGCGCGGTCAGTAGAAGTCCTACGCTGCTTGTGTCGGTGTGTAGTTCTGTATCGGCGTCTACGTGGAAGTGGGCCAGAATCAGTGGCGACTTCAAGCGTCATTTCAGTTCTTTGAATGCTTCCTCCTGCGGCGTTTGCCACTTAAACTCGACGTCCGTCCTAGGTTAGTAAGTGGCTCAGCGATGTCGGGAACGTTCTTGACAAACCGTCTGCAATAGGCACACCGGCCGAGAAATCAACGCACAGCATTCTCGGCATATGGCGGGAATGTAGCGATGGCGGCTGTCGTCTGTGGGTCAGGGCGGCCTCCAAATTTGCTGATGACGGGTCCTTAGAAAAGGAGCTCTTCGTAAACGAATGGGCACTTCTCTGGCTTTTAGTGTTAGGCCTGATGACCCTATTGCCTGTAGAGCAGTTCGAAGGCGTCGCAGCTGTTCGCAAAGCTGGGAGCGAACACGACGACGTCATCCAAGCAGACAAGACGAGTCTACCACTTCAATCCTACGCGCACTTAGTCCATAACGCGCTACAGTGTCGCAGGCGCCAAAGAGAGACCGAATGGTATGGCCTTGAACTTGAACTTAGTCTGGCGTGATGAAAACGGCTGTCTCTCGATCTCAATTAGCCGGTAGCTGGTCTCGATGTCCATCGAATAAAATTTCTTTGTGTTACAGAGGCGTCATCTAAGGCGTCATCTATCTGTGGGAGCGGATATACGTCCGTTTAAACGCCACAAAAACACAGTTCCATTCTTCTTCACCAAAACTATTGGTGATGCCCACTTTACGTCGACTTGTTGAGTTACAGCTTCTCCTTCTCACGTGTAAACCCGGTAGAAACTTTGAGGGAGTGGTAGAGCAATTTCTTCTGTTATGATGCGATGCTTGGCAAGTGGCGTTTGCCGGACCTTTGACGACGACAAAAACCTCATTGTACTGTTTCAGAAGACTTCGGAGCCGTTTCCTTTTGCAAGCCGGGAGGCTCGGAGCGACGTCAAAGCATAGTGTATTAGTTGAGGTCGTTGCAGCTTCGTCGTAATTCCAGAATGCAGATGCACCATTGAAGGCCACGATTTCATGTAAACTCGACTTGCTGCGCACTGAACAGGAATGAAGGAGGGAGACTAGAAAGAGCTCTTTCATGGTGTTTTCCGCTCTTTCCTGTCTGCCTCTTTCTTTGCTGCTGGTGGCGCAGCAAGTCGAATTTACGAGTATGAACCCAACTAGTCTGCAAAGAGGGATTGCTGCACGATTTCTTCGATGTATGCTATCGTCGTGCCCCTGCTTGCCAGTACTATTGGTTTAACTTAGTTTGCAATACGCTTCCTTTTTCTTTATACTATCCAGAAATGCCTCCAGCGAGGCAAATTTCACGCTCTAGCATGGTCAATTTCGATGAATCCTTGAATTTCTTCAGATATTTCGGTGCTGATGAGAATTGATGGAAATTAAGGGTTCCCACGGGAGCTGAGAGGGTGCGGGGCCTTGGCGATTGCGCGGAGTGGCAACCGCATGGCATGCGGCCGCAGCATAGCTCATTGCTTCCGGCTCAGGTTGCGGCTGCCCAGCAACTCCTAGCAACTGCTGAAGTTCCTCGTGAGCGATGTCAGCTATAGAATCCGCCTTTGGTTGCAATCGTGGAATCATCTTGGGACTCACTTCACGCACGATAGCTCTCACAACCTCACTCAGGTCGTCGTTGCCCAGCACTTGAACTTCCGCGTAGTGCGTCGTCGGCATGCGGCGGCTGTATTGCATAGTGCGCATTTCTAGTGCCTTTTGCGTCGTTAAGGCCACTGAAATCAATTTCGATTCTCAAACGGGAACGTTTTCTTCTGCACGGCTTGAGCTTCGTTCGCGAATTTTCGAGGGCGCCCGGTATAATTACGAACCAGCACTTTAAAGAGATGCCACGAAGCCATGAACGTAAAGTACGCGAAACACAAGATGATACACATGAAAACTCGTTATTGGGCTATCTTTAACCCAGTAAATGTAAAGTCAAAGTACAAGCAATAAACGGTGTGCACTGATAGCGGCAATCACAGTCATCGGCCGTCGGCACATCTGATCAGCAGTAAGGCGTGCCGGCGCTCATACATATGCCATCCAAGACTTCACGCTAATCGTTGGAGATCTCGTTAGTTCCAGAATGAACTCCATTGTTCGCGATGCAGCGCAAGCTTATCAGAACAATCTAAAATAATCGCGAATGTTCCACATAGCGGCGCCCCAAGGGCAAGGCAGTGGTTACACGTGTAACGGGTCAGTTATATGAAAAGAAGTGCCCATGGCATTATTCTGAATAGGACACATACGTATTCGATGTTATTACCTTTTGTATGTTTTGCCTTTAACGTATGTATCGTTAGTGTCTGTTATATACATATTCTATCTACGAGCTGTACGCGCTGCGCAATAAGAATGTGTCACAGTGATAATCATGCCGTTTGCAAGTTTGAAAATTTTAGACCTTGTAACCATCGGTCTCTAACTAACTAGCGTGAGATCTACATGGGGGCCCAGCTAACCGTAGGCAGATTTTAAAAATGCAACCACACTATCACAACGTGACCAAATGCACGTTGCTGAATAGTGTATTGAGTGAGTCGCAATTTTCGTTTGCTGCTTAATTGTATAATTAAGGAATACTAATTAACCAACTTTGGAAGCAGCGAAGTTGGGGGAAGATTTCAGTGAGAAAGTTCTAGATAGGTTAACAAAACGCCCGATTGGACAGTTTCTAACTTCCTATCTATTAAGTAATAGTGTTTTTCTGCTTACTACAATTGCCCTCAAAATACGAATATTTACCACGTGAAATACCCGCTTGTGCACCTAAAGCCCCTTGATCTAGGTCAAGAGGCTTTATGTGCACCTTGATTGCAGTGCCCGCTAACGTGCCGCGTTCAAACGACATGGCTCCCTTGCGGCGGTTACACAAGCCATAGACAGCGCAGCGGCTATGGCTTGTGCGACTGCAAGCAACAGGTGCGTCATCGCACAGCCACCACCACCGTCGCTGCCCTGTCGCCTTTTAAAGGAGTACAGACACGAATTTTAAAAATTTTCCGATTGTTGTTCTAAATAAAAATACTGGTGTCAAGAAACCTAAAACGAGTATTGTGGTGCCTGGGAATGCATCTTATATATTTTAATTACCGCTACAATAAAAAGACACTTTCGGTTTCGATATCGAGGGGGCGGCTTCTCGGTGACGTTTCATGTAAGTATGACGTCACGGGGATACAGAAACTGGCGACGTACTAGAGGCAAAGCTGTCATCTGCTCGTGGTGCACATAAACAACGATGAGTGAACTGTCTTCCAGTGACCCTGACAGTGATTTCTGCGATTTAGGCTGCATGCAGGACGCACAACTCGCAAACTCGGGGGAACTGTCTTGACTCGTCGGGATAATGTCCATTGCAGTGGGGCTGGCTTGCAGATGCTTAGCGACGAAAACTTCAAAGTCAAATTAAAATATTTTATACGTGTTCTCCGACACCGGTGTGTGGACAGCGTTGAGACTGCATACCAAGGAAACGGAAAATGTCCCTTTTGCGATGTCTGAAAATCGTGTCAGTACTCCTTTAGGCCGCAGCAAATCCGCAAATGCTAAGGAACGCGGAACGTTGTGAGATCACAACAGGGGCCGTTTTTGGAGCCGTTGTTGTCCGCCGCCACCGCCGCTGCCGCCGCCGGTGTCTGTAACCACTATCGCGCGAAAAAGAAAAAAAAACGAAATAAGAAAAAAATTGCCAGGATGGAACGAGGTTCGAACCTGGGCCCTTCTGCGGGGGAGCCAAGTATTCTACCTCAGAGCCATGCCGTTTTTTTTTTCTTTATTACTTACTTTTGCACCTCATACAATAATATTACAGTGCATAAACAGTACATACAGAGGTAAAGACCGGAATGGTTACATAGTGACTAGAATTCCTTTATACGGATAAGTGGCTCAAGATGTTCGAGCCACTCTGGAATTGGGTCTTTAGTTTTACACTCCAATAAACTTCGTGATCATTTGGCAGAAATATTCACGAATGGGCAGTGTATTTATGTCGGCATGGCGGACTGCCATGTACTTTTTCCAAATACTGTGAAGGCCGAGCAACATAACAGTATCATAAGGTGCTCCATCGTCTTCTTCATTAACTGGTAAAAACCTGATCCCGTAGGCATCAATCGGTAAATCTTTTTTTATAGTTCTCTGCAGAATGTCCCAGAAGAACACCCCTTCCCAACAATCCAGAAAGACATGTTCGATGGTTTGAGAGCCATGCCGGTGCTTTAAACTGCTTTTCAAAAATACCCTATACAGACATCCTGTCGGGAAGGAACCACACTAACATATGTAATGCAGTGTGGTAGAAGAGTAAAATAATAACCAGGCGTCACACAATGTGAATTGCGCAAAGAGTGGGTTGTTGAATACTTCCAACCCATCACAAAGGGCTCTGCCATAATTCTTCATCGTCATCAGCCACAGCATCAACAAAGTCCACATAATGCCTTAGAGGTGTTTAGTGGGTACCACGGTTCTCCGTAGAATGACAAAAAATTGCATAGCGGCTGCTTCCCCAGTTCACAAAAATTATGATAATTTCTTGCGTAGTGACTTCCCCACAAGTGCACTTCTATTGGTTACCAAGGAAGCCCATAAGGCTCCCATGATCCATTTCCTCAGGGTCTCCATAAAGTTTATTTTCCGCTCTCTCTTTCTCACGTTAACGAGTGTTGTAAAGCATGGCGAGAGAGTTAAGCAACGACCGGGCGTCACACAATGCGAATTACGTAACTATTGGTTCGCTCAAAGCTTCCAACCCATTACAAAGGGCTCAGCCGTAATTCATCTTCATCAACCGTCGCATCAACAAAGTGCACATAATGTCTTACAGATCGTGCCTCGCTTCTCCGCAGAATGACGAATAATATCGTGGTGGGTGCTTCCCAACCTCACAAAAATTATGATTTGTGGCATAGTGGGTACGTCGCTAGTGTACTTTTATTAGTAGCCACAAGATAGTTTGTAACGGGCTCTAGAAATGCCGCTCTTCCAGCTTTCGCTGTAACTGTGCTGAGCTTCCCGCGCAGGCCTCGCGTTTTTTTTTTTTGTATTTCGACGGCATCTGCAGGATACAGAAAAACACTAATACTCAATAGATAGAAAGATAGAAACTGTCTAATCGGATGCTTTGCGAACCGATCAAAAGCTTTCTCATTGTAATTTTTTCCCCAGCTTCGTTGCTTCAGAATTTAGTTATTTAATGTAGCTTTATTAAGCAAATAAACAGAGCAAAAAAATAGTGTCGCGCTGCATGCAATAGCCAGCAACATGCATTTAATCGCGGCGTCGTAGAGTGCGTCGGTATATTTTTAAACTCTGGATAGACTTAGGCTATAATGCAGCTCGCTAGGGAGCCCTAAATCGCCAGAAAAGTACTTAAGGTTGCCATTGACTAAATACTCAAGTACTGTAAAGTCTAAAGTGTCCACGGACCACTGTAGAGAACTGCGACTCACCTATAGACTCACGTTATCTGATTGCGCACTAGAAAGGAGGAAATAAAAGTTTGAGATTCTCGGGGTTCTTAGCTCCTTCCCACTCGCCTTAGATCTTTGCCATTCCAGGCAGGGTTTGATGGACGGGCAAGAAAAGTGCACAGACTTTCGCATCTGCGTCTAACAGACATCAAGGCGAAAGCCTCTTCAGCTTCCTCGCGCCTTCATTGAACCCTTCCCGGAATGCTCTTCTTTACTGAGGAGTTACGCGAGCGGTAAAGTGATATAAAGTGGAGTGACGCGACTGCCATTGTTGATGCTATGGCTGATGATGAGGATGATGATGATAATGATGATGGAATATAACACAGCGCTTTGTAACTGGCTGGGCGAACACCAAATGACGATTATACACTTTTTTCATGCAACATTACATCGGTTCACGTCACGCATTTACTGCCTTGGCAATTGTATATGGTATTTTTACAAAGTGGTTTCAAGCACCGGAGTGGCTGCCTGGTAGAACGCTTGACTTCCAAGCAAAATACCTGGGTTCTGTTTCGCCTAGATCTGCAAATTTCACTATGAGGAAACAGCATATGGCTAGGGTTCTGTTTTTTTCTCCTGTTTGCCAACAAAAACCAACAAAAACATATGTGCCACACAAATTGCACTAACCTCAGCACTCAACACCACTCCACTAAATATGAAGAAGACAACTCTCAGACTGCAGATCCCAATCACGATCGTGCACGAGACGCCATGCGCATGCGTCAAGAGAGACAAGGCTACGCATGTCGCGAGTCGTAGAATGGGTCAAAAGACGCAAGTGTTACCATGCTGCTTAAAAGAAAAATTCAAAGTTCATGCACTAAATTGAAAAGGGACTATCTGGACCGATATTTTGGGGTTTAGCTACGGAGTGCGTGTTCGG
Source organism: Rhipicephalus sanguineus (assembly GCF_013339695.2). Classification (NCBI taxonomy): domain Eukaryota; kingdom Metazoa; phylum Arthropoda; class Arachnida; order Ixodida; family Ixodidae; genus Rhipicephalus; species Rhipicephalus sanguineus. The sequence continues at coordinate 100,295,260 of NC_051179.1, read as the reverse complement.
ATTTGGTTCGAAACTCTGTGTATTCTGTGTTTCGTGTTCTAAACAGCTTCACTTGCCGTCTACCGCCTCATAGCAAAATGACCCGCAATTTTTATTCTCAGTTCTCGGGAGATTACGTGTGTTTTTGTAGTGCAAGCTGTAGCCAGCGTCTAATGAGGCATTTAAGGTTTTCGCCGTAAACCCATCGACTGCGGTTGATCCTCTTGTTATAGAGCACCGTAACTCCTAGAGCTGTCGTTATTGTCGTGATCATACGCGTAAATTTTTACGCACGTTTTTTTTTTGCTCTTCGTTAACAGATGGACTACAGCAAACAACAAGATATATGGCAAGCTGAGAAGCACGGCTTGAATGTCTATGTACAATTTTTGATACCCTTGGGTGGAACTTCTTATTTTACCTACGACCTCGCATCGAAACTACGCGGATACGAAAACCACCGTGAGAAGCATTGGTTCTTTTTTTCCCTATTAAATTACGATACTCAGTGCGAAAGGCTTGTGCACTGCTTCGAGGAAGTTATTACATCCTCCAGCCTATGCGGTCACATATATTAGCATCGTTTTTGTGTCGTGACCTAGTGCTTGCTATAATTTGATCTCACGAGTTTCTGCTTTCGGCATTCGCTTTATCACAAAGATGAAAACGTATTTTTCATTGTCGCTAATATTCAAGATCAAGCACATACCGCTGTAGCTAGATGAACTGCCGAATGATGTAAGTGACCGCAATCGTGTTATCAAAAATCATGCAACAAGGGCTGTTGCTGGAGCCAATACTTCGAAAACTGGCCTTTGCCCTGCTAAAAAATGTTGGGAGTACAGATGTGGTTGCTGCGCAACTACATCTCAGATATTTTAAACGGAGACTATGAAGTGTTTAAAACTGCAGCGTTCATTGAAATCGCAGAGCGTCCAGTTTCCAGCCACGAGATGCCGGTTTTATGTGCCAAAGCCATCGGGAAACCACAGGTTGTCATGATAGGCTGTAAAATGAAAAATCGGTGCCAGAAATAACCTTCAAATGGGCATGGGTGCTTAGTTGTGACGTGTGCGCTATGCAGCCACTACGCAGATAAAGAAACAGAAGACAATGCTTTGAACACGTGGTCAACGTCCGGTCGTCTGTTTCTTTATTCGTATAGTGTCTATAGTTTGCGCAAGTTTAAGAATGCACGAACGCCCACTAGCCGGCCCTGTAGTTTTATTGCGTGGGTGCTCGACAGTCTTGTCGAACGTCCTCTGCTGTGGGGTAGGGTTCCTGCAGCTGAGCGCGTAATGGTAAAGCAGACACAGCTACGTTTCTCTCCCTCAGCAAAATGAAGTATCTGGCTAGATGGAGACACACCCCATAAAAAATGGCGCAAATGACAATATAAAGTAGAGTTTTCAGCAATTTATTTTGTGACTTTTGTCGTTGGTATGAAAGTTGCAGGATTAAGGTGTCGTTTACACTTTAGTTCTCTCATTTATTATTTCTTTGTGCAGTTGAAGACATCGCGAAAGCCACACAAAGGGTCAATGAAATCGTCGGCTTTTTTGAAATAAGCAGAAACTCAGCACCATACATTCCTAGAGGTACGTCAAAGTTTCGAACTGGTTTCCATATTTTTACGGAGAGTTTTTTAACGTGACAGTGTTTTATACCGGGGTCCACCAAGATTTCAGTGATGTCATTCCCGTCGAGGAAGTGGTGTCGATAATGTACAGATGAACAGATGACAAAGAAAAACCAGAAAAAAAAACATGGTTGATCCCTCTGTCATAGGAATCGGTATAACACGAAAGTAAAACGAGTCTTCACAAACGTAGTTGAGCGTTTGTTTTGCATTGTTTCGCCCCGATGGCGAAGGAATGAATGCTATAGAAACAAGTTGTAATGTCACGCGAAGAACGGCAAGCAGCTCGAAACTTCCAACGCGTTGCTCAAGCAGAAAGGACGCACGAAACGAACGCACAAGTATGGGCACCGTGCATACGTTAGGAGCCGCCACAGTCGCGCGCTGCCTCCAGCGCCAAAGCGGCCACGGCAGCAGATTTGGCGGGATGGGGGGGGGGGGGGGAGGCAGACGACACAGGCGGCGGCAAGCCACTGCGCCGTGTTTTGGTGCTTCGCTTGAAGCGTTATCTTTCCCGTTTGCTTCCAAATGACGTCAAATTGTTATCAGCTGTCAGAGGACGTAGCGTTAGCGCATGTGCTTCTTTTCGCCAGACCTCGTGTATCCTCAGGCGAACGCGGCAACATAAAATGCATTAACTAGGGGAAGACAACAGAGGTGACGAGCCCGCTGAGCGAAACTGCGCATGTGTAACGCGGGCCGTCTCACTCACTAAACAATCACAGCTTATCACCCTCGAGCTAACGCGGCAGCGAACTCAGCGGCAGCTTGAAACCGGCAATACCAGCAATTGCACTGTCACGGCCGCTGAATGAAAAAAAACGCTTTCCATCGAACGGCCATGGCACTGCATTCGCTGCGCTGACTTAACCAGTGCAGCCGAGTTCGTCGTCGCGGCTCGTTTTTTGCTGCCATGGCACTGCAAAGCGTGCCAATTATTATTACGCTTGGATTCAGAGAGCTACGTGATATAGATAGTCTCTTCCGAGGAGCTAACCTGAAGAAGGGCAGGGAACTCCTCGAAGCGGGTCACGTTCACGGCGTCGTGGAAGAGGTGTTGCTCGGCAGATCAACAATCACGGGCAAATTCAACCCCAGAAAAAAAAACATCTATTTCCAAAACTCACTTTTGTCGTCGAACGAGTGCGATCCAGCGTTCACGCCGATTCCGTTCATATTCTCTAAATGGAAACCGGTAAAAACGCGTGCCCAGAGAATTACTGTAGGGTTATTGCACCCAACAACGCATCAATTATTCCTGGAGTTCGGCATTCCTACGAACAGCGGAACCGGCACAAAACGAACTGCCCGCGAAAATACCTCGCGCTGTCACAGCGGGAGCATGGAGCGCTGGGGTGCAATCGCGGAGCGATGTTGTATGCTATTTTATTCTTATCGTCCACCACCTGCGGCTGACTGATCGCGTTCATAACGCAGACGTACCGTCGCTCTGGTCACTAGCCAAGCGCGAGAAGCACGAAAAGTGTAGTCATCGTAAAAGGCGTAGTTCCTCGACTTCACCCCATTGCGAGCGCGTCAGAGCATCCCGCCAAATCTGCGCTTCTTGCCGCTAGGGACGCCGAGCGGAGTTACGTCTGCACGGAGCCTATACGCAGGATGAGCGCGAACTGTCACAGTTCTAACTTATTTGTTTGTGAGCAGCGCGCTCCTTTCGCAAAAGCGGCCGCTGCAGAGAGCGAAATGACCTTCGTGCTCTCTGTAACTTGAACGCAAACTTACGGTGAGAGCGCAAGACGTACAAGATAAGCGCGCGCGCAGGAGCGACCACGCCCTGTACAGACACACGCTCATCTCAGCGCGGGGGGCGACGACATTTAAAGCGTGCTCTTCGAGCCCTTCGCGCCATCTCGCTAGTGATAACGAAAACACGCTGATGTACCCTGATCTCTGAGTATCGCCACTGGCAAATGGTGTCTATAAATAGCACGCCGTTAGATTGTCCAAGAACGTGCCGTTTGTGGCGGAGTCGTTTAGCGCTGCGCGCTGGTGATCGAGAGGTCGCGAGTTCGATTCCACGTCAGTGGAGCCGTGGTCGACCCCGGCATAAAACACTTTCGTGTTAAAAAAGTTTGGTTGATATGGATAACATGGGAGTCGAACCCACGTCCGCTCGATTTGATTACAGGTGCCGGGCGCTCTGCACACTTCACTACCGACGCACGTATACGAGGGTTCGAAGATGTGGCTTATATCTCTCGCGCCTTTCCCACTTAGTGATCTTCCTTGGAGTGGGCGATATCGTGGTGTGGGAGCGGTGAAGTACAACATCGTGACACGAACGAGTGTCGAGAAGGGGCGGTCCTGTAATTTCAGCACAGCGGATGCTTTCGGTGCATTATTTATTCTTGGAAACTCGACGGTCGGTGCACTGCTCTGTAAGCGGCGATTCAGTTCGCTGATGATGCAGTACGTGCTTTGCCTTTCATGTTGTGTTAGCGTGTGACGCCTCGTCGCCACTGTACTGCAGCTTTCACATGCACCAACGGTGTTTCTTTGGCACATATTGCTTCGAGTGCGATAGCAGCGACTAATAAAACTTCTGCAATTAACAGCACAGAAAGGCAATGACAGCAACGAGTGAATGTGGCGTAGTGAGTGCTCCGGTGCAGCGAGAGGCACGCCAGAGTGAAGCAGTACGGCTTCCCGCTTTCACGGCTCGATGTACGAACTCAGCCTCTCATGTTCCAGAAGCGCTCTGTGACACATGCATGACACATGCACGCGCTCTGTGGCATATTCACAGATGTGGGTTACCATATTTAAAGGGGAGCGCACGCCTTAGCGTTTCTCTTGTCAAATAACGACGCTTTAATCAGTGCATATCGAGTACCAGCTTTCATTATGTGCTTGTTGATTCCATATTTGTGCGGGATTCCGCATATAATGCATCCAGATGTATATTTACTTTGCCACTGCAAAGCTTTATTCATGATCATGGACGTTAGCCGTTAGGATGGAGATGTCCAACTAGGCGTCAACGTGGGTGCATCCTGTCAAACGGTGCTATAGATGCCAAGTGCTGAAGGGGTTGTGTACGAGATTCCTCTTGCATGCGGCTGTTCCTATATTGGACAAACCGGCAGATGCCTAAACGAGCGAATCGGAGAGCACGAACGGAATGTAGAGCAATATAAAGAGGGCCCAAATTTGCCTAAGCACATTAGGCAGTGCCCGTTAAGCTCTTGTGGACCACAATTTACTGACGTGCGGGTTATCGCTAGAAGCACAGAGAAAACTGCAAGAGAAATAATGGAAGCATTTTTTATCGATAAAAAAGGTGACATGCGCGTGAGCGACACTTCTATAGTTTTGTAAACCTCAGAAAAAAAGTTCATTGATCATGCTTTATCCCGCCCCCATTGATGGCAATACATTTGCGTGCGCACGCGCTGAGGACGAGATATGTGTATGTGAATTTTTGCGAATAAAAATCAGTTGTTATTGGCGCTCCTTCTAGTGTCCTATCTTTTGTATGTCCTCCTTTGCGCCTTAAAAATCACTTATGAAGTACCAATAGACAGTGTGGAAACCTTAAGGAGTTTGTCCTTAAAGTTTCTATTATGGCAATATACGACCCTTGGTACTTGGGGAAACGTTTTTCTAAGGCGCTCGTTGCTTGCAAATATCGGATGATAGTTGCGCACGATCATATTTATGTTTGGGGGCGCAATTGTGTACTTCGGTATAGATGATAGCGGATGGCTGGGCTGCGCTTGTGAGGCTTTTCTAGCTAGTACTGAGTTTTCTGTCTAATTCACATGCTTCATTCTAGAGCTTCTTTACAGCGTCGTGTGGGTTATTTCTGTCAACTAATGCTTCCTTTAGGTTGCCTAAGTGGTGAGCCTACTCACCATCGTCGGTTCAGATCCTCCTTATGCGACTCGTTTGTCCGACAAATATCTTTTGCTTCCAGTGTCGAGGGGGGACTAGTGTAATCTAGGTATCGATGGCTATCTGTTAGTATTCTTTAGAGCTCAGTCTTTAATTTTTCCTCTTTCAAAAGATAGCGTCTTGTCTAGGAAATCATTTTCACTAGAAGAACGATGCGTGGTAAATTTAATACTAGAGTAAGACTTGTCAAAATGGATAATGAATTTGTTAGTGCGTTTATGACACGTTCTCATATTTTAGCTATGCCGTCTATGTAGTGGAGATAGGTGCAAGGCTTTATGGGAGATAATTTCAAAATCTCCGATTCTAATTGTCCCTTAAAAATGTTGGCGTATGTTGGTGCAAAACTACTACTACATACACAACCTATACTAATGCCTTCTACCTACTACTACTTACTAATTACAAAGTTTTCATACTAATATGGTAACCTGGTTTGGAAAACTCCGGAATACGAGACTTGTGCAGGCAACGCTGCTCAAATAAACCAACCTTGGTACGATAGCCATGATCAGAGTTGCACCTTCTTTCCGCTGTAGTGAACTGTGGAGATCGTGGATATCAGTTACGGTGTATCGTTGAAGGAAAGAAGTTCTTGCTATTAATCGGTATTAGTGATTTCAGTGGCGAGAAAGTGGGAATTCTTCCGCAGCATATGCAAATGTGTAGCATTTCCGGCAAGCCACATATGGTTTCTTGTTCTATAAAGATAAAGAGCCCTTCAAACGAACCTGTCGTTGAAGTAGGCAAGCTGTCTTGCGTAGCAGGGCCCTCCGCAATGGGCAGAAGCGTATGCTGGGCGGATAATATGACTTGGGAGAGCGGTACTTGTAAGCTGTTTTCGCATACACTATAGAAATCCAAAATTAGGAATATTCTACCGTTCAATTTCATTTATACCGACAAAAAACACAACTATTAAAACAGGACGCTTGCATGCAAAGATGACCTGCATATAAAGACCAGTTTCGCATGCATCGTAAAAGCGCCACTTACACGAGAAAAGTGAAGCAATAATTACGGAAAATTGTGTTTCCTAACATTAAACCGTGTCGGATTTCTAGAAACTACCGGTAGCCTTTCTCCAGTCGATTCATTTGCTTAAGTGGATCACTTGGCAAAGAATATATTGCAATAAATATAGTTTACGTGCACAATATCGGAAAGCAAATTATGGGTGGACTGCACAGCTCTCACGCTTCAAAAGCTGCACAAGCACTACTCCTTTTTTCTCATAAATTTATGTCGAGCAAATGAACTGCAAACGTGTTGCGTTGAATGACAACACAACATATTGCATACACCACACAGCAAACGTAGGCATAACGAACGTATCTGTCATGAGTTTATGCAAGGCTTGGCTAAATTACGTTTAATGCGGACTAAAGTACGCCATTTCGGCCGCTTAATTTATTCATCGGTGACACCAAGAAGAAAATGGATACAAGCAAGTTTTGCACATGTCTCTAATTTATTAAAGCGCTTGCCTAAACGAAAGTACACACCGCCTTCCGGGAAGTCCGCGTGATATTATAAATAACACACACACAATTTCGTTGTCTACTGACCGGTTAAAAGGAAAATCGCGAGTGAGGCTCACTTTTCTTTTTTAACACGAAATCGTTTTATGCCGGGGTCCACCACGGCTCCACTGGGGTATTTCCGTGACGCATATGACTTTGTAAAATATACACTAACAGATGGCAAAGAAAATAACGATTAGAAAAAGTTCCGTCGCTGGGACTAGAACCTTGGACCCCTCTCTCCGCAGCGCGCGGCCCGCGACGCGAACCGACTCGGCCACAGGCGGCATGATCTTAAGCATACTAACGACAAGCGATTTATAAACACCATTCACCGTTGGTGGTACTCAGAGATCGGTGGCACTTCAGCGTGTTTTCGTTGTCACTAGCGAGATGGTGCGAAGGCCTCGAAGAGAGCAGAGTTACTGTATATGCTGCCACGTTATCATATACAAAAACTCTAGAGGTCGTCGCCCCGCGCGTTGCGATGCGCGCGACTCGACAGGGCGTGATAGCTCGTCCGTGCGTGCTTATCTCGTGATGGGGGTGGTTTGTACGTCTTGTGCTCTCGCCACAAGTTTTCGTTGAAGTTACAGAGAGCACGAAGGTCACTTCGCTCACTGCAGCGGCCGCTTTTGCGAAAGGAGCGCGCTGCTCACACACAAATAAGTTATAACTGTGACAGTTCGCGCTCGTCCTGTGCATACCTCTGCGTGCGTTTCGTACGTCCTCCTTTGTGTTTGAACAGCGCGTTTTAACTGTCGAGCTGTGACAGTTGTCAGTTTGCGCACATCCTGTGTATTTACTTTCCGTGCATCTTTTGTCCTCGAGCAGCGCGTTGCGAGTTTCGAGCTGCTTGCCCTTCTTTGTGTGACATTACAATTTGTTGCCCTAGCATTCGCTCCTTCGCCCTTGTGCTGAAAGAATGCACAACAAACGCTCAACCACATCAATGAGGACACGTTTCACGTTCGTGTTATACTTATTTCTATGACAGAGGGATCAGGCATGCATTTTTTTTTCAATGCTACCTATCCACAGCGATGACATGCCTTTTCGTGCGCAACAGCATTCTTAGAACATGTGTTTTTTTTTTTCTTCCGGCTCGTGCGCGGCGGTATGACAACAACTTGAGAGCCATGCAGCAGCTTTTTGCGCGCTGCTGTGAAACGCATTACCGTTGACGGCGATTCTGGCGCTTCCTGTCATGCCCGCTAGGTGGCGAGTGCTTATTCAAAATATACCTATATCATAGCATTGCACCCCGTCTAACATCTTGCCATGCCTCTTTCTCAATTCTTACCAGATGAGTGGGAGACCTTTCTTACCAAGTACACCAACAACACCTACACGCCTGACGACGTATTTCTCTATATATTAGATATTGGCACAATGCTCGCGAAACTGTTTGAGAGCACGTCTGTTGGCAAGGAAGGCCTGCAATACCTGGTCGCCTGGACATTCTACAGGCAGCTGTTCGTGTTCACCGACAAACTCTGGTTTCTGAGTGGTAGGAGTGCAAACGACGCTTGCTACGAACACGTCAATAAGGTGATGAAGCTGGCGATCACCAGCCACCACTTCCAGTCAGGTACGTCTATGTACAGGGGGGGGGCGGGGGAGGGGGAGAAACGCAAACAGCGCGGCGCGCTGTTTTTATCACGTTCTCCCCATTATGGCAATAAGGTGCTAGATTGTTTTTGATTCTATCATGGATCACTCAAGGGGCTTTTTATTGCCATTCAGGCTACAGCCGCTTGAAAATAAATACGAAACAGCAGAGAATGTAGATGCCGCATGTTCGCGTTTCACTCTATCACCGGGGTACATCATTGGCCACATTTCAAGGCTGTTGCGTTGGCGATGTCGTCCGGCAAACACGTTCTAAACAGAGTTTACAACCTTAGGAGAGCACTTAGGTGTCGGTTTGGGAGTTAGCCGCGTTATGCCCACGAAAGTGCTGTCTGTGAGCTCGTGTTGCAACAATAGCCACATTGTCGATCAATGAGAAGCGTGGGTTTGTCGCAAGCCTTAAGAATGCCTGCTTTTGTCTCATTCGGATAATGATGGGAAATGGGTTTGTATTTCTCTCTATCACGCCGGCTCATAGTTCCTTCACAGACTTTAGAGAACGAAGAGGCATATGATGTAAAAAGGGGAATGGCCAAGTTTCCGATTGCCGTCCGCCATATTGCGAACCCTGGCGAGGCGAGTGCTACAGATTCGATTAAACTTTCTTAAACTGCGCGAGAAGACGAGGACATCAGATTCGATTATTAGGCAAGTTGAATTAGATGTGAAATACTGCTGTCGAAAAAGAGAAGGAAGTCAGCGTTTGATTTGAGAAACGAAAATATATTTGCACAAAAAAAAAATAAACGGCAAGGAATCAACAAACGGTAAACATACAAGCGTCAGCGTGACAAAAAATATAGATCTCATTAACTAAACAAAACCTATACAGAGTCTAAACGGCCATACAAGTTCGCACGCTAAAGTCCTCAGGGAAGTCCTGATGCGGAAGGAGGGTGGTACGGCTCACGAGTGGTTTGGGCACAAGAACAGTCCAGCGAAGAGTCCGCAAGCTAAAGTCCTTAGCCCGACGGCTCACTCCCGCTCCCGGTGGACGACGGTACCTCCGATTCCGTCTTCCGCCTGAGCTCGACAACCACGCCGTGCCAGGGCCTCACCAATAGTCGCGGTGGTAGAATAGTCGCCAGATCCACGTGATGGCCTTCGTCTGCTAGGTCGGCGCCTTGGGAGCCCGGGTCCAAGCATTCGACAAGCTCGCACTCCGCACCCTAGCCGCGTTCTTCGAACAGCCAGCTCTTCTTTATTGCTGTCTCTTTTCGGCAGAGTCTTTTCTTTTCCTTGTGGGCTTTTTTTATCATGGTCTGATGCTCGGAGCGCTGGCGCAGGCATCACGCTGCACGTCGTCCTCGCGGCTCCAACCATCGGGCGCACCACACAGGCGCGCTTCACTTATAACGAGACACACAGATGGAACAATGCTAAAGATTCATACCTTCATAATCCATTTCCGCGTTCGGGGAGCGATTGTCGCTGCTAATTATTGTTATGAAGAGTTTACGTTCGATGCCAGAATTAGAAATGCAGTTTTCTTCGTAATTTCAACGTACTGAGTGCGACGGAATCAAAGTAAGAGTCTCAATCGTGGCTGTTTTTCTTTGACAGACAAAGTCTTAATGAAACCCAGCCGAGAGTGAAGATAAGTAAGGTAGAGGGTAGATTATTTGTAGTCTAACTGTACAGCAGTAATTATGATATAAGTGTAAAGAAAATAAAGTCGACGAAATAACAACTTATAGCCAGGAGAACAGAACGTTCAATGGTCCGAAAACGCGTCCACTCCTCGACCGATCGAACTACTGCGGCGGTTGTTTTGCCATCGACCTGAACGGCTCTTTCTTTGCATGCATCCTGGGAGAGTTAGTCAGCGCCGCTCGTAGCCATGATGGCAAGTGGTAGCACTTTTTTGCTAGCTAGCTTTTGCTAGCTAGCTTCACGTGGCACGTGGTTTTGTAGCGTTAGCTACACTTGCCCAGCCGGAGCCGATTTCGCGTGGAGCGTCATGAGCCGTGTTGCGCATGCGCGACGATCAGTGATGTCACACAGCTGGATCACCGGAGCTGGCATCTCACGCGCTCTCCGACACCGCCGCGCGCGGCTCGCCGCTGCTGGTCTGCGCCGCATTCGAGAGGAGTGACGTCGTAGACAGGGTGGCGCCAGCGCGCGCGCAGCTATTCGCCTTCGCTGTGCAGTCGCCGTCTGACACTGCGCTGGGGCCGCTTCATAGCGCCTCTGACTGGTGTTTGCAGGTAGGTAGCGCCATGGAGAAGGAGAGCGCAAATGCTGCTCAACGGCGCAGAAGAGCCGAGAAGCTCATCTCATCGGATCCCGAAGTAGTTGTCTGGCAATTAGCGGTTCAGCGTACGAAGAATGAACAAAAGAAGGCTAATAATCCTAGACAACCTGGAAAGCTAAGAATAATCAGCTGAACCTTTGCTAACGCTACGTATATCATGGCATAGTCGAGCTAATCCACTGCAATTTTTTATTACGCGCTGGCAGCGGTCCAATAATCTGAAGGGGTTGAGTCTGCCGGAGCGAGGCTCGCTATGAATTATCGGAAGAAGTTGTCCTGAACCACGCGGTAAATCCGTTAATAAACTGGGAATTGATTCGTGAGTCAGTGAGCCTCAGTACGGAAGCTATGTTGCCCCTTGCAGCTTAGGTCGGTTGGGAAAGAACGGGTGTTTTTAGCAGGCTTAATAGGAATGAAAAGAGGCAAAATATATTTTAAAAGCAGGTTTGTTTATGCCAGCCGTTGCTTGCAATCCGTACCCAGCAAATTATCATCATCATGAACCGGCACGCGCAATGTTCGTCCTTTTCTTCCTCTTCGTCCTCGGCTTCCTATTTTACATAGTTCACCGATGAGGTGCGCCGATTTGTCGAACGCACGATTCTGATAACTTTGACGAATGACAGAACGAGTACAGAGAGAGAGAAAGAGAGAGAAAGAAACAAATAGAAAGAGAGACAGAAATTCTTGGCCAAAAAATTGCTTGAAAAGGCGGGATTCGAAACGGCGTACCCACAATCTCAAGGAGAGCATCTTAACTGCTCGGCTACACAGGTACGCAAACGGAGCGTAACATAAGTGTCTTTAGTATAATAGTGCAAGGGGGTGGGAAAAAAAATTGTGAGGAGGATAGAAACAAGGAGTGGAGAGAGTGAAGCATATCATAGAAAGAGAGAAATAGAGAGACAGCAAGGGAAGAAAGAGAGAGAGGAAAAAAATCAAAGAAAGCGAGAGAAAGAGATAGAAAGAGGTAGCCAGGTACAGAGAGAGACAGAAACTCAAAAGAAAGACAAAAGAGTGTGTAAAGAGCTTGAAAGATACAGAAAGAAATAGACTGAAATAAATAAATAAAAAGACATAAAAAGAGATAGCAAAAAAAAAGGATAAAGAAAGAAAAAGAGGAAGAAAGAAATTGAAAAATAAACAGAAAAAAGGAAGTCCCCACAGTTTCACTTTACCTTCAGGCTTGGCACCACAAGTGTAAACCTGTCTTAATTTTTTTGTTAGGTATCTCGTAAAGGAATTTACTCAGCAAAGATAGGAGCTAAATCAAATGCGGAAGAGTACGCTTCACGTGCCTACACGGAAGACTGTTAGTGCTTTCGAGGAACCATGACACAAAATAGCTAGAACGGAATTTCTTCGTATTTTAAAGAGGGCAATTAAAATTTCTCAGTTCTCCGGGCAAGCCTTCTCTACTAAAATAAAAAATTCATAGGGCGGTGCCACAATTTTTGAACAGAGTCAGATAACACTCCGATATGTAGTAAAAAGCCTTGCGAATATTGGCCCGTATCCAGAAGAACGCGTCACGCTAAAACTTTTGGTAATATAACATTTAAGCCAATCACAATACGGGACATACCGTTAGCGAAGCCCGCTGTCCAACGAGAAAACGCAATTACGGTAGAGAACTTTCCCTAACACGGACCTTAAACGAAGTCATATTTTACGTACCGCAGAAGGAAAATGGATATTTCGGGTGCAAGACAGCCAAAAATTGCTTCCTTTTCCGTTAGCAAACTGCGCAGAAGCCGGGACATAATAATACGTATCAGGCGGGACTCACACGAGCATTCGCTGATTTTCTGATCGCGAAATCATCTTCAATAATTCAGCCATTGTTAAGGCATTGTACTAACACGAAAATTGACTGTCGGTGGCGTGAGTGTCCCGTGGCCTCGGCGTTCACACGAGTGATGCCAAAAAATGATGACGTCACCATATGACGTGATGACGTCACCATATGACGTCACGCGTCACTATGGCGTCACTTGATGTAACATCAGGTGATGACGACATCACATGATATCGTCGCTTCGTGAAAGTTGGGATGATCACGGCGGCAGTTCAAAACCAAATGAGGCGCAGGACGTTCGCACTTCCTCCGATCCTGGAGGCAAATTCACTTTCGGCGCAGAATGCTTTGGATGAGGAGCGGGGCAGGAACAACACATCGAGTGAACAGAAAAATAGGATGGCTTTCGCCATTGAGTCATCTTAGTTGAACGCATAAGGGACCCTATGAGTTCTTTTTTTTCTTAAGCACTAACTATCTAACTAACGAACTAACTAACCAGCTAAGTAACTAATTACCTAACGAACTACCCAACTAACTAACTAACTGACTTACTAACTAACTAGCAAACTAACTAGCTAACTAACTAATTAACTAAGTAATGAACTACCCGACCAGCTAACTATCTAGCAGACTAACTAACGAACTACTCAACTAACTAACTAACTAACTAACTAACTAACTAACTAACTAACTAACTAACTAACTAACTAACTAACTAACTAACTAAGTGAATAAATAAATAAATGTATCTGTCTTGAACAACACTAATATTGTAGCTAGTGTTAAGTGTTTTCGGATGTTTTCTTGGTTATCTGTGAAACATTCTATCTGAGAAATAAGAGCACATGGGCTTCTGCACCAAAGAGGAGGGTGAAAGCTTGTTCCTTTCCAAAAAAGTGAGGCTATTCTTCGAAGGACCGAAGCATGATATAAAACTCGCAAGAATTCTTCCCAATGATTTAGGACGTCTCTGAATAAATTCGGGCAGGAATTTAGACAAGACAAGCGTTGAGGGCAAATTGGAGATTGAAGTGACGATTAATTATTGGACACGGAACGTCGCTGGAAGCCAACGTTTCGGCGAGAGGACTAACCTTCTTCAAGCAGCTGTTTCAGTGAGAGTGTATGAGGCAAAACATTCGGACATTTCTGCAACTGGTGTAGCATCCGCAAATAGTACGCGAAAGAAACAGTCACGTGTAAGTTAGTCTTGCGTGAGTAGTGATTGAAATCATCCGGGAGGTACGACCACGTAGTAACAATGTGAAATAAATATTTTTATCGCAAACCCTAAATGGTCATTATTTATCGAGCTGCAGTCACATCTAGAAATGTTTCCCGAAAATTTTAGTTTCCAAAAAAAAAAGATACTTTTCACGGCAATCACATCAGTGCACTAAATTAAACACATCGATGCTATAGGGTAAATAATGGCGTTGCGCAGTTGTGGTCACATTATCCTTGCCGTGACGAGTGTTATTTTGTGTATGTGGGGAATTTAATCTTCCAAAATGCTTGTGGTGTTTTCCTCGAAGCTCTACGTAAAACGGTACCCTACCATTTTCATTACCGAACAGTGGTTCCACCTCGCATGGTTTACCAGACAAAGCGTATGGTGTCACGAGTCCGCAATGCCTTCGAGAAGGCCTTGCAGTCATCGAGTTGGCTCACTCCAAGTCTTCGAGCAAATCTAACCGAGGTGTTGGTCAACATAACGGCCTACGTGGGAAGTCCAGGACGGCGCTTAGGACCCTGACTACATCGAAGAAATTTACAGTCAGTATTCATCAATATATGTGCATCAGAAATGTATATAAAGGTCGTCGCAGCAAAGTCTATTACAATGTGCGCCAATAGCTAACAAGTAGCTTCGTCAAAGTTGCTTACGTTTCAGTACTGCAAGCTGCATGGGACAAAATTTCATTGAATTATCTGTAAGGGCGCCACCACATATACAATCGAGAATATTTCATTGATTATCTTAGTCATTTAGAGGAGGGAGAGAATGATAGAGACAAAGTTGTGTTGATCGTGGCCACGGCCTCCTACATTTTTTTACGTTCGGCATAACATGTATTGCATCACATTATCCACAATGGAAAACCCAGTGGCGCTGTCCAAGTGCCATACATGATTATTGGACCAGTGTGACGCTGGGTACTGGAACACTGGCACACTGCACGTTGCACACTGTACGCGGCACACTAGAGACTGGTGCGCAGCACACTGGGACAACCGATACGGGCTATAACGGGCTTTTAAATTGCTTTTGAGAACTTTGAGCATGACGAGATCGTAATTCTGACTCAAACACGACCAGTGCGACAAAATTTTTAAAAATTCCCAAAAAAGCCCGAACGTGCGTCATTCGAGACCATCACCACAACGCACCTTTCCTTCCGTGTCTGACACGTTACCGCTTCACCACAATTTATTTTTTTAACACGAAAGTGTTTTATGCCGGGGTCCACCAACATTTTCATGGCGTATTTCCGTCACGGAAACGCGTCAGCAAAATGAACGCCATCAAATGGAAAAGAAAAAAATGATCTATATAAGAAAAATCTCTATTGACACGAGTCGAACACATGACCTCTCGATCCGCGACGATGACTGGCGGACGTTTAGCCCACTGAGCTGCCGCCATACGCATAACGGAGGCTACATGAACGCGCCTTTTACCTTTCACACTTTCATTCACAGTGGTCTTGCATGGATAGATAGATGGATGCTATGAGAGTCCCCTTTATAACGGGGAGTTGACATGTGTGCCACCAGGCTCGAAAAACAAAACAATAAGATGGTTGATCCATCTGTCATAGGAATCGGTATAACACGAAAGTAAAACGTGTCGTCACAGAAGTAGTTAATTGCTTTAGTGCACTGCTACATCAGAGCTTGTATAATGTCTACTGTTGTTTGGCAGATGTAGCACCGCCTGATGTGGACGCACTCAGGTTGACGCCTAGTGGCACATCTCCGTACCGAAGACTAACACCCATGATCATGATTTAACCCTTGCAGTAGCTGAAGTTCTTAACATATACATGGGCACCGCATATGATGAATCCCGCGCAAATATAGCATCAAAAAGCACATAATAAACGCTGATACTTACAATGCACTTCTCCGAAGCGTCGTGAGACGCAAAGAGAAACACTACACGCGTCGTGTCTTGCCTCTAGCCTGGCAGTAGATTCTCTGCGGGCGAGCGGGAAACGCGGTGCGACAGCCAGGCGAACGTCGGAGAGCTATTTTTCGATATGGATGGATGCTATTAGCGAGGCTTCGGCCAAAATCACCACCTCGAGGTGTGTTAAACGAAACTATAGTTCTATTTGAAACGCGCCGAGTGGGACGGTCAGTGACCCCTCAGTGGTCCCTGTACTTCCTTCACGTGACCACGCTGCAACAAGTTATGATGACGTCATAGCCACCATATCTTTTTGCCACGTTCGCTCCAGCAGCTTACTTCTCGGCGTCTGCTCGCGAACCGCGCGGATGTGCGTCACAGTTCTGTGTGCTGATGTGAATCGAGCGCTGCACCCGCTAGGTGGTAATAGTTGCACCCGCAGGCTTGTCGTTTTTGAAACCGAAACTGACACTGGTCGGTAATGAGGAGCCCGTAATGCATTATCTGTCGCACGCTGCAGCAAACGGTGTGCCGTGTTATGACTAACAGGCCACCAGCAACACATTGCAGCAAAAAAAAAAAAAAAAAACGCGAGGCCTAAATCTCTGTGCCAGTACCCCTTCAAGAAATCTAATTTCTTTATTATAATCTGCATTGTTTGAAACAAATGCAGATTTTGCACTCTTATTCAAAGCCAAATTTGTAAATTTTGATACTATTAATTGCTAAGGTAGACGTCCTGAAACCACGCTATGATTATGAGAGATGCCGCAGTCCAGGGCTCCGTGAATTCGACCACTTGGGGTCCTTTAACGTGCACCTGAATCTAAGCACACGGGCCTCAAGCAATTTTCGCCTCCACGAAAATTCGGTCGCTACGGCTGGGAATCGATCCCGCGTCCTTCGAATCAGCGGTCGAGCACGTGAACTTGGATTCTGAAATGGACACGTACGTACAGTATAGTTTTCAAAAGTCTTAGCAACAAAATTACTTAACTTACTTGCAGAGTAGCTTTGCAGGTATGGTAAATGGCAGCTGATATGTGTGCGTACGCGGACTTCACTAGCGGCAGGGCTGGGCAAAGATACTTTGAAATTGTATCGCGATACGATACAAGATACTCAGGCAAAATATATTTGAGATACAGATACAAGATACTACCGCAATAATTGTATCCGATACGATACTTGCTCATTGTATCTTAAGATACAATACTTCGATACATTCGCGAATTTGTTATTATAGATCCATATAATGTAGCAGCAAACGCGAATGCACAAAAATGTCTGCTTGAAATTTATTAAGTGTGACCAACCTTGTTTCATTTGAATGAAATGCCTGTTAGTATCTGAAAAGTTTTGTTCTTCTTGCTCAATGTACATTAGCTCAATTCCGAAATAACTTACTCGGGTTTGTTTAAGCTGCTTAACAGGACACCTCTTTATAAACTTCGCTGACAGCGGCTCTTGCTTGTTTCTTAAATGCGAAGCATTTCTTAGCGGCGGCATGTCCCGCGTGCTCGGCGTCCACACGCACACTGCACGCACTCCGCACTCACTCTCCACTTCTCACGTACCACCTGCTTGCGCTTGTCCTGCGGTCTCGCTTCTGCTCTCGCGGCGCATGCGCTACTCTCCCCCTCTAGTCTCCTCTCCTCTCCAGCGAATGCAGAAATACATGAAACGTGCCCTCAGCAATGACGCGGACATACGCGCTTCAGGAAGGGTCACTGGGGAGACTGGGGATCGGAATGCAAGGTAAACGAACTCGTCGGACGGGTTGGTCGGCCGGCGGCTTGTGCCGACAAATTCTTGCGCGCAGGCCTGAAAAGTTCTAGGAGGCGTTTGCTGAGAGCTGCGCGTGTTCAGTTCAGCGCTTGCTTCGGTTCACTCCGATTGACTCCGTTGATGCTTCCGATGCAGTATGATGGTCCGATGAAGTGTGATGGAAGCAACAGTCCCGTCAGTTAGTGGGTTGGCGCAAGCAAGCGTCAGCATCAGACGTACATCGACGAGGCCATGGATGACTACCAAAAGCAATACGCAGAGACACATCCATTCATGCGCATTGGCGACTTTAATGTCAACGTCATGAAGAGCGATTGGATAGTTGAGTACATGTCATCGCACCACTCGCTGCAACACGTATCACACGACGACCGAAAACAACAGCCAACTACCATTTACGGCACATGCATTGATCACGTCTTCACCAATTTGAAGATCCACCCACTGCACCAAGATCCCCTCACGGTTAACTTCAGCGACCACAAAGCCATCCTCTTCAAAGCAAAGTGCACCCCTCAAGTACTAGACGCTGCTCAATAAAGACCTTCGTTAACCGTTTCACCTTCGTCTACGCAATTAAAACAACGTAACCCCCCCCCCCTCCAATTCTTCGCATCACCTCAGGGTTCCCTTCGGGAAGATGTAGCATTTTTTTATAATTGATGGGAGTCGCTGCTCAGCTTGCCGACCAGCTAGCGGGTTGCCATCTAATCACACGAACTTCAATAAGAAGCCTTGTCACGATGGTGGAAATACCGGCTTGGACATTTACCTTGTCCGTAAGCCACCGCTACGCGATACTGGATCCCCGGACAGATGTACAGCAGCAACAAAGCTGGTAGCGACAATTTTTATGACGCATAGTGTATACTTAGAGGATATAAAACAGAAATGTCTGTTCATATTCTACGTATCGTCTAGTGTAAAGCGTTCGTTATCAATATACTCACTAACTTGCAATTTCTGAACAATTTTTCATCGAAAGAACATGTGCTACCAGGAAACGTGTCAGGCGTAGTGTATTGTCACGTGGTATAGTCTCGAATATGAAAGCGGCAGTCAAACTGTAGAAACGAAACTCTTTACTGAACTAACTTGCGCCAAGAAAACTAAGTAACTGAAAGTACAAGCAAAGCACGCTGCACGGTGATAGCGGCGATTACATTCGTCGGTCGTCGGTAATCTGATCATCGGCGGAACGCGTCGTCTTTCATACATCAGGGATGAAACCTTCCAGCGTTATCACTGGAGCTCGCGCAAGCTCCCGATTAAACTAGACTACTCGCGTCCTGCGCGTAATTTTAGCAGAACAATTAGAAAAAATTGCAAAGCTTCCGAAACATTGCGGCGCGGCTTGCGCTGAGTGGTGCTAACAGTTTTTTTTTTTTGCGGTTTAAACCCAATGACACCAAAATAAATAAATAAATAAATAAATAAATAAATAAATAAATAAATAAATAAATAAATAAATAAATAAATAAATAAGAGCCCATGGCAGTATAGTTGCACAAAGCACCGCAGGACACCGCCGTTATTCGCGCTAATGCCACTTACAGCGCCAATGATTTGACGACTGGTAATAGTAAAAAAAAATCAGGGAAGCCTGAAAAAGGGGGAAAAAAGAAATTATAAGTAAAATAGACAGGGGGTTCTGTATCAAATATTCATAGTGAATAAGTATAGAAACCCGATGCAGGCGGGACCACTATTAGCTATGCCAATTAAGGATGAAGTATCGTCAGCTTACCTTTTAACGTAAGACAATAGAAAATTGATTGCCTATGCAAAATTGCCTGAAAATACTAGTTGGGACGCTCATGAGAAAAACGGTGCATTTGGTATAAATGTTTCTCGAATCTCTCATCTAACATCTATAAGATAGCTCCTAATAACTTCCATTATTATAATGCAAACTCAATTTCACTGTTTTAATAATCGGTAAAGTAGAATGGTTTGTACCGTATACTGAAAGCCCGCCGCAGCGGCCTAGTGGTTATGGTGTTCGACTACTGACCCGAAGACCACAGGAACGAATTCTGGCCGCGGCGGACTAATTTTCGACAGAAGCAAAAATCCTTGAGGCCAGTGTATTTAGGTTTAGGTGCACGTTGAAAAACCTCAGGTGGTCGAAATTTCGGACGCCCTCCACCACGGCGTCTCTCATCATCATAACGTGGTTTGGGGACGTTAAACCTCAAATATTATTATTACTGTATACTCAAGGCACGCCCACATAACTATACGTTTGTTTTGAAAATCTCCTTGGCAGAACAGTAAATTCAAGTGAAGTATAAATGTGTAAACAGTAGCAAATATAACGCAGACATTTAAAAGTAGCAGCAAAGCAGAGAGCGTCTTTTGGCAGCCCTTTACAAAAGAGATATCGCAGCGACAACACCGGAAAAAACAATAGAGACCTAGGTAATGGATCATATCCAAAAGAAGCGCAGATAAGAAAGCGTTTGTGCTAACAATCAAATTATGATTTCAAAAACTCTTTGAAAAAAAGATAGCAGGAAGAAAAAGATACGGTGCACCGAGATCTTGATGGGTACTGATGCGCACAAAAGACAGGGACACAAGAAGGAACATAAATGGACAGACGAAGCGCAAACTAACAACAGTTTATTGGCGGGAAATGAGACCTTATATATGCCAAAAAAACACTCATTTCGTATTACAAAGGAAGCAGGGACAATCTAACAAACACGTGTAGTACCAGCTAGATATGCTATTTTTTTTTTGGCTGATAAAGAGATAGATGGCATGCTCATGCATTTGTCTTTGAGACGTGAGATATTGTGAGCTTCCATGATTAGGCGTATGGTTTCCCTTTTGCTCTTTGCAATTAAAGGGCAGCTTTGATAATCAGGTTTGCAACCACATTTTTCGCAATGAATGGCCAGCCATCCCCCTGTTTTATTTTTCACGTTGTACGCATGCTCGCGGAGCCGGTCGTTTATGCAGCGACCTGTTTGACCGATGTACACGCGGTTACATGTCAGCGGAATTCGATACACAACCCCTTCAATGCAGTTTAAATATCTAGTTTGATGTTTCTTTTTACATGATTTCTCTTCTTTGCAGTTAGGGTCCGTCCTTTTGCACACTGAAGCGAGTTTGGCTGGCGCAGAAAACAAAACTTTCACATCAGCTTTTTGAGCAATCTTCTTGATGTTGTGCGACTTTTTATGAACATAAGGAATTACAACAATTTTTCTTTTATTCCTCTCCTCAGAGGCGGGCGGCAAGTTCGATGCAGAAGCTTTTACATTTCTAAGTAGCTTCTCAGCTACGGAAACGACCAGTTCACCAGAGTAACCTGCCTGTGAAAAACGCGCTGTCTGCTGAGAGAAGCTTTGAATCAATTGATGTGGGCAGGATTTTTCCAGGGCATTCTTTAGACAAAGATTGGCAATTCCCCTTTTCACTAACTTCGAGCGCGCTGAGTTAAAAGGAAGAATTCGTTTATTCGCTCAGGGTTCATGTCCCCAGCAGACGTGGTTTTCTGAAAAGCTGAGTTTTGCATCTAGAAAACGAATACTTCCTTCGCTGGGAAGTTTGTTAATGACATGCAACGTGTCTAAGCATTTTTCAACAAGTGCAAGAACATTTTTGTGACCTTGAGCAAAACATGCCGTGTCACACTGTAAAAGAAGCAAGTAGTTGCAAGCAGTATGCGGACATTCTAAATCGGAGTAACAGACGGACCCTCCGCTTCATGTGAAACGCGTCGTACGTTATTTAACCGATAATGCTCTGTGTGTGTTGCGAGCCGACAAAGAAGGCGGTTTCGCAGTTTTAACTCTTGGCACTTACAGCGAAAAAGCAAGACTAAGCGATATTGAAATCCTTTAACCCGCGTGGAGGAATTTCAATCAAGAAGCAGAAAAGTGAAGCTAAAAGGCTATGCTCGCGGTTAAACCTAGCGCAGTTAAAGAAACGTATAGACAAGAGTTCCAAAGATTATCGTGAAATTTTCTTTACCATGAAAACCCACAAAGCGGACGCCCCATTTAGAGTCATTGTGTCGGAACGGGACACTTGCCAAAGGCATTCGGCCTCTTTTTACAGGAAAAACTGAAACTCTTGCCCGTCAAGAACCCGTTGCTCATTAGGAACTCCAAGGAGGTTCTAAATTTCATTAGTTCATTCAGAGGAAGGAACATAAAACGTTTTTCGTAGATATCACCGATCTATATTATAAGCTTACCCCACAGTGGTTTACTAAGCTGCGTTGAACGGGCCATTGAAAGGTTCGGTGAAATGGCTTTACAAACTGAATCAGGCATCTCTAACAGCCATTTTTTAGAATCACTCCAATTCTATTTGAAGTCGACCATGGTAAAATGGAATGACACATGCTTTCTGTAAAAAGCAGGCGTCTGCACAGGCTTCATGCATAGCCCCATTCTTAGTGATTTGTTTTTATGTGAACTTGAAAACGCGCTTGCTGCTGATCTTAGCTCCACGAATGTGGTAAAGGTGTTTAGATTCGTTGAGGACTACTTGCTTCTTTTACAGTGTTACACGGCATGTTTTGCTCAAGATTGCAAAAATGTTCTTGCACTTGTTGAAAAATGCTTAGACCCGTTTCATGTCACTAACGAACTTCCCAGTGAAGGAAGTATTCGTTTTCTAGATGTAAAACCCAGCTTTTCAGAAAACCACGTCTGCTGGGGCTATGAACCCCGAGCGAATAAACCAATTCTTCCTTTTAACTCAGCGCACTCGAAGTTAGTGAAAAGGGGAATTGCCAATCTTTGTCTAAAAATGCCCTGGAAAAATCCTGCCCCCATCAAATGATTCAAAGCTTCTCTCAGCAGACAGCGCGTTTATCACAGGCAGGTTACTCTGGTGAACTGGTCGTTTCCGTAGCTGAGAAGCTACTTAGAAATGTAAAAGCTTCTGCATCGAACTTGCCGCCCGCCTCTGAGGAGAGGAATAAAAGAAAAATTGTTGTAATCCCTTATGTTCATAAAGTGTCGCACAACATCAAGAAGATTGCTCGAAAATCTGATGTGAAAGCTTTGTTTTCTGCGCCAGCCAAACTCGCTTCAGTGTGCAAAATGACGGACCCTCACTGCAAAGAAAAGAAATCATCTAAAAATAAACATCAAACTAGATATGTAAACTGCATTGAAGCGGTTGTGTATAGAATTCCGCTGACATGTAACCGCGTGTACATCGCTCAAACAGGTCGCTGCATAGACAACCGCCTCCGCGAGCACGCGTACAACGTGAAAAACAAAACAGGGGGGTGGCTGGCCATTCATTGCGAAACATGTGGTTGCAAACCTGATTATCAAAGCTGCACTGTAATTGCAAAGAGCAAAAGGGAAACCACACACGTAATCATGGAAGCTCACAATATCTCATGTCTCAAAGACAAATGCATCAGCGTGCCATCTATCTCTTTATCAGCCAAAGAAATAGCATATCTCGCTGGTACTCCACGTGTTTATTAGATTGTCTCTGCTTCCTTTGTAATACGAAATGAGTGTTTTTTTGGCATTATAAGGTCACATTTCCCGCCAATAAACTGTTGTTAGTTTGCGCTTGGTCTGTCCATTTATATTACTTCTTGTGTCCCTGTCTTTTGTGCGCATCAGTCCCATGAAGATGAATCACCAACAAGCCGAAGTCGAAACCTTCCTGATGCACCGAGATATCTTTTGCTGGGTAAAGGCTTGTTCTAATAGTTCGAGCATCGGTATTGGTGGAGCTATAATTCTTAGAACATTATCTGCATATAAACCAATGTCATCGTATGTAAGGCAAACTTACATCCACGAAGTCCTTCAAGTCGCTGGTGTTTTAAAGCCAGTGATACCCGAAGCAACACCGTTCCTGCATTCTTCAGATTTCGTAACGAAGCACCACTCATGAGAATCTTCAATAACGACACGAAAGCAGCATAAGGATTTCCGTGACAGACGCTGCGCTCATTAGAGTGCGCGGCGCTGGACCGTGGCTAAGAGAAAGTGTATGGAACTGACACAAATAAAGAATTCGAGAAAACAAGAACTATACGTGGGCTAGGTGTAGACGCTCGCGCATCTTTGTGTCGAGAATGCGCGAACGCGGCCACTTCACTCTGTTCCACCAACAGACGCGCAGACCTCATCACTAGCCCTCACTAGAGGACTCTGGCAGAAAGATAAATTTATGTCCCTGCCCTTTGTTTTAGTCAGGTGGATTAGTGGAGCCAGTACCAGTGTCAGAAGCGGAGTTCAGCCAGCGATAATTGTTTTGCACGGTGGCGTTGCGATAGCAGTATCTTGTATCTTAAGATACACGATACATTTCTGAATGTATCGGAAATACAGATACTCGTTTTGCGAGAGGTATCGTGATACGGATACAAGACACCCAAAGAGTATCTAAGATGGTATCTAAGATACATGTATCTTCGATACTGCCCAGCACTAAGTCTAGCGGCCAAGGGTGCCGAATTTTATATGGATCGGAATGCATGAACTAGCTTGCGCTAGATGTAGGTGCAGGTTAAATAAACCAGTTGCCAAATAATATTCCCAAGTCATCTACTGCGTCCTTCTCCGTATCATAAACACAATCATTTGTGTTATATACACAACGCAACTAAAGAAGGTAGGAAGCCACAGGAAAAATTGTTCGTTAAGAAGCTCTCGAAATCAAAACACAAGGAATTATGTATAGTGAATTTGCCTCTTTGGCTGCCTCAACATAATGTTTTTTTTTATTGAACCACAACCTGCGGCGAAAGCGCATGCTCTGCTTTGATCACCGGAGGAATTTAGCTACGCTTTATAATAATAATGCTAAAATCAAGCAAAAGTCACTGCCCTCTAGCCAGCTAACGTGTGCGGATACGTTGGTGCGTTTTCTGAATAGACTTCGAATGAACCTAATAATGCGCTTTGGGACATAAAACCCCAGAAATCGAGCAATTCAAAGCACTCAGCCACGGTATCCTGTTTACCTCCTACCTTCTAGGAATACTCTGTAGAAGGATCGCAGATTAAGCTCAAGCGGGAGTGCCGTATCAACTAGAACTTAAAAAGTCGTTTCCATGCTTATAATTAAGCCCGCAAATTGAAAAAGTTTCACCATCTGGGAACATGAATCCGCGTTACGTAATGCTACCCTGCTTTGTGTTTCGGGAAGCATGTTTACAAAAGCACTAAAGTTGGCTAGTTCGTGACTAGCTCTGTGAAACATTGTTTTATCGGCGCGTATTGGGGCGTGGATCTGTATTTGCTGCCGTGTGTTGCCCTTATGCGTGCCATATTTCTCGAAGTCTCCTTGTGTTGCGCATGTGTTCACTACCGAATAATGGTAAATGTTCACTGTTAGGCGTCAATACTCATTATGGCAGCTTCGTTTCTCTTGTCTTCATTTTGATCACAAACCGATCGTAGGGTTTCTATGAAAATGATTTGTATATGAATCATCCTCGCGTAAGGATATGTTCTTGATTACCTGCCGCAGAGCCTTTTCCGGACGCTCCACTGGACCGACTATTCCCCACATGGATCAAGTACCTTTCTCTCTCCACTCACCTTGCTTGGAGTGACCAGACGACTGTCCTGTTCGATGAAACCGATGTCAACACCTACTATTGGCCGTACGCAGAGGTTATCATTATACCGGCAGCCATGATGCGTCGCCCGTTCTTGTACCTGTATGGCCCCATCGCACTCAACTATGGTGGCCTGGGAACGGTAAGCACTCGTTTCTCTTTTTCTTCATTCCGCATTACGCGCGCTGTACAATATTCGATATCGTAATATTATCAGCACTATGCAGGACTATTGCAGAGGTGGACATATGTAGAACAAGCACAGGTGGAAACACGTAAACTATGGACGAGAAAAAACATTCTCAAAAACAGTACAGGGTAAACGGAACGACATGTTGTCTCGTTTACGTCAATAAATTCCATCCTGTATTTTAAGACACACTGCAATAACCGTCCTTCAGAAGCACGAAAATAAAACAGCCGTAAAACTTACAGATGCCTGTCATTACAAAAAAATACGGAGGAAATGTACGTGGATACCACAGATATATTGCTTTGTTTTAGGGCACCGAGTGTGTGATGTTAGCCAGGGACGCACTCTCCGACTATTTACCAGTCTACTTTTTTTCTTTGGACGCGATGTGTTGATGAGAAGCCTGAACTACGAGTGCTCTCTATGGTTTATTATATGGACACTCCAATGGGGGTTTGCCGTCGCCGTCATGTTCCGTATAAAGTCCACATTGATAACGTCCCCCGCGCATCCATTGTTCCACCCGCGGGTAAAAGCGTGCGAGCGGGTGTGCCGGACGCCGCTGAAGCAGAGATGAAACGAGCCGACCCATCTCCCATATGAGCTGGAACTGTGAATTCATGTTTATTCGGCGATTACTTGTAATGTATGTAATGGTAGGAATGGAACGTAGCGAACTGCCAGAGATATAGCTTTCCGCTTGAGCATTTAGCGTCATGAACACTCCTGCACTTGCCAAGCGCATTTAGACACAATGGTCCTTAAAATGTGACCTCTTATTGCTCACGAGTGTGGCTATACATATCTACAGTGTGGTGCTTGTAAACCGGCGCTCGTAAAATGTATACCATCTGCAGATGGTGTCGATGAATGGTGATAAAAAGCATAACTTGTGTTACCTGGGGTACAAGCGACGTGCACGTTTTCTAATCAATATATCTTATTTTAATAAATGCCGACATTACTCGCTCGCGTAATGTTTAAATTCCAGAGACTTGCACTTGTGCTCGTCAAGAGCGTCGGTGGACGTTGGTTTCAAATGAAGCCGCGAATAGCAGTGACGACTTTCAGTTATGCCGTAGGGCATACTGCCTCTTCCCCCTCCCCCCCCCCCCCCCCCAGAAAAAGAAAGAGCAACGCTTTAAAAGCGCTCAGCCATGGTCTTACAGTGGCACGCGGGAACACTATACGGAAATCGCACAGAGGCCGTCTTAGACATAAACACAGAAGAAGTACATGGCTGAATTACGCAGTAATATCTTACACCTTGTCACATTATCTTGATTTGATAAGTGCTGGCACGGCGCCGACGGAAAGCTAAAGCATGGGACCCGAGTATTCGTCGAAATGACTTCTTGCGGTGCACACACTATTCCCATCAGTGCTTGCGCGCCCTTTGGTGGACCTCGTGCGCTTGAACAAGGTCTACTCAACCTTGAGACGTTCCGCTTTCCCTTGAAGACGCCAGGCAAATGGAGGGAAACGCGCGCGACTCCCGGGCTTAAACTAGGGTTGCAAATCGCATCCACACTGCAATGATTGTAGGTGTGAGCCGATGGTGAGGAAACAGATTGTTGGTTCCTGCCCAAACGTCTGAAGACGAGTGGTATAATCGAAGCTATGCACTTTACTAGAGAAGGGGAGGATTGCATAAACCATCCGTCTGTTTCCATTAGCGAAAAAGGGCAGCAATTTTTAAATTGGAAATTGTCATGCTGAATAACGCGAGAAAAAATGTTTCCTTGGATCTCTTTTAGTTTTGTTTTTTTTTGTTTTCTGGACGCACGCCAATAGTCTACGTGTTCAGCTTCTTTGCATCGCTTGGATGACTCTGCTGCACACGCGCAGTCGCTCCGCTGTGACGAGGTTGACTTTTTTCCTGTATTTATTTGTGACGTTCCTTTCAATAAAATTTAGTTGGTTTAGTTGTGAGTCAGCGCTCGTGTAGTCGCCTTCTTCGTACTTTGTCCTCGTCCCTGTAGCGCTGTGAACAATAAAAAAGGGTTAAATAATCACACCATCTCCCGCTAAAGGAACCATGAGGCGATGCGAAGCAGTGTTTCGGCATGTAAAGCCCGCGTTTCAGAGGGAGAGTGGTGAGGGTAAAGGGCAGAAGGGGAAAGGGGAGGGGAGGGGGTGATGGGAGAGGGGAAGTGGAGAGTGTTTGCGCATGCGCAGTAAGGGTGGTCACGCCACACACCACCACCACCACCGGATTGAACTCCAGTATAAGATGCTTCACATCTAAAAGCGACTTCCGGTGCGTGATTACGGAGCGCGCTCTGCGCGCTCCAACCATAGAGAAATATACTTACGTAAAGAGCGGACACTCCCGTAGGGCCTTGCGGCCCATCTACTGCACCGCTATAAGCGCGACTAGCGGCTGGTCAGACCGGCAATATTGTCTTCCGAGATTTAGAACGCCTGGTTTAGCTCTGTTTCGGTTTCGCTTTTGGCAGCAGCGCTTCTGAATCTGATTTACTTGGCTGTTGAAGTGTTCAACTGCATCGTCTTTAGCGAAGCTCCGATTTTGCAGTTTTAGCATATACAGACGTATAAACATTAATGTTTATACGTCTGTATATAAGAAACATTCACAACCACAACGTCATAGTTAACCCAAGGAGACATTCTAGGAGACCAAGGACACATTCTCTAATGACCAAGGGGATAGCACCTATTTGTTTTCGCACCGCCGAGTTCACGGAGTCAAAGCTAATTAACTTCTATTGCGACAGCTAATATATGAAGATTTGACGCACACTTTTGCCGTCGTCGTAATGTTCCGTATAAAGCCCAAATCAGTAATATAACCCTGCGCGGTGTAGGCTCTATGTCTGAGTTAAAGCTTCCAAAGGCTCCGGATGGGCGCGGCTGAAGCAGAAATGAAACTTTCCGGCCGGCTTCGTCGGCCGAAGGAGCGTGAAGGGGTGGCAGTTGTGGGGCTACGTCGCTCAGGCAGCTACTGCGAACGTTTTCAAACGGGTGTGGTCGCGTTCGCTATCCAGACACAGATAAACTGACGGCAACTACCTCTGTACGTGATGTGCTGTCACCGCGTACTTCGCGTTGAAGCGACAATCAGCACTGAAACCGTTCATCTCGCGGCAGCGGCCGTATCCCTTACGCCAGCATTTTGTGCAGTTATGTCACACAAAATCGTTAAGGACTTAGCTGCAAGCCTTACTTAGTACAAGATTCCAATTTGTTCCTATCGCACGTATTAACGGGTTCGCCCTTGCGGGCAAACTTTGACACTTTTTTCTTACCTCTGACTATTTTTCTCTGATTGCAGTCAATAGGCCACGAGTTCATGCACGCATTTGACGTGTACCACAAAGGAAAGGATTACTGGCAGGCGGAGGGCTTCCTACCGGAATACACTAACAGGGCAGTCTGTTTGCGAAGATCACATAAATCTGTGGTGAGTAAATATCACATACCTTCCAATATATACAAACTCTTAAAGGGCTCCGTATTCACGTTCAACCAGCGAACACCGACATGCCATCGCACCTGAAAGCTAGGTGGACAGAGTGTCTTCTCGGAGCATCTAGACAACTTTTAGATATAGTTATTTAGCAAGAGAGTTCTGAGCTACAATAACTGCTTAGCGAGGAACATAAAATCCCAGAGCGAAAATTCTTGACGGTCTCTGAAATCTGCCTTTTAGAAACGTTCCAAAAAACAAAGAGAGCCAAACAGCAAAAACAACGCAGAAGATAACTGCCGAGCGGCTAAACACATCGCGCCACCCATCAAGGGGTCTCAGGTTCGCATGCCCAGTCCCACTCCAACCAAATATATTTTATTATTTCTTTATTAACACGAAGTTGTTTTATGCCGGCGTCCACGAAGACTTCATTGATGTATTTCCATCACGGATATGACGTAAAATGTGCACTAACGGATGACATAGAAAAAAACAAGAAAGACATGTTCCGGCGATGGGAATCGAACACCCATCTCCACAGCGCGCGGCATGAAATGACTTCGCCACAAAGCCTAAGTTCTTCGGCTTACTAACGGAGAGCTATTTATATACACCACAGAATTTCTGACAATAATACCTAGAGGGGAATCTGCGCTAGTTTCTACGCCGGCTCCTTGAGCGGTGCTTCAAGCACCATGGGAATGATCGGAAGCAAAGGCTTCGGATTTGCTTCGGATGGATTAGGTTCTTGAGATTCGCAACGCTTGCTTGCCGAGTGTAAAACAAAGCGATGTGAAGTCATTTTTCAAATAAAACTTGCGTCATTATTTTGTGCGTAAAACTTGGGCGGTCCACCGTGAGATGGAACTGAAACCTGAACCAATTTATCCACCAGGGTATGCATTACTCTGAAATTGTGGTCCAGATTCGGCATCACAATACGATGAATTATTTTTTTATAGCACTTAAAACAAACGCGCTTGTCTTTCTCCCAAAAGTAGGCATTATCTATTTATGGAAATAACACTACCGTATTGAGTGAGAAACACTTAACTTATCATCTGATGTGATGCCAGGTGCGTCTGTCCAAGTGGTCTGCCCCCAACGCATCGCTCGTTTTGTTGTGAAGTCAGAGGAGCGTGACGGTGCGTGTACTTAGCTTCGCCGTCTTTTTGCAGTTGATTTGAAAGAGTTTTGAAAAGTAGCGCTTATTACAAAACGTGAACTCTATGCAATTTCGTGCACTGGCACGGGACGCTACATCTATGCGCCACCATATAGTTTCCTACAATACTTACTAGAGGGAACTCTGGCGCTACTGTCTAAGGGAGCTACAACGCATAGCGCTTCAGCCAGCATGTGAATGATGGGTAGTACACGGATTTGTCTAAACTTCGTACTTTCGGCTCCGTTTGGCTCGGCGTCGCCTGTATCCGCTTTGTCGCAAGACAAAGTTCAGCAAACGTTCAGCAGTTCCACTTCACCACTTAACTTTTTTAGGCTCACCAATTCAAATCTGGTCACGAATTTCACAACGATCCATTCTTTCATCCGAAAGAACACCAAAACACAGCAATAAACAAAGTCACGAGTGCGTTCGAACCCGCAAGTACGAAGACTAGGCAAATCCGTGTACTACCCATCATTGCAATGGTGGCTGAACGATCGCAGCGCCAGAGTCACCTCTAGTTAATTTTACGGAACTCTATGCGCGCAGCGGTGAGTGCACGACGCTTTGCTAAAACTATCAAATTCAACCTGTAAAGCTGCAACGTGGCAGCAAAGCAAAGAAACTTAGCGGCTTTCAGCCTCTTTAACAACGAAGGCACTGCTTGAGTGCTTTGCAACGCGCACCACTGCCCACGCCTCGCAAAGAACGAAACTGAAACTGTAGAAAAAGATCCGTAGACAGTTCGCTAGCTAACGCTATCCAATCCGAAGCCTGCACTTCGCATCATTTCCATGGTGGTTGAAAGATCGCAGTTCCAGTTTCCTATCGAGGTTATTTTATGAACGCTATGATATACACCGTTTACCGCTGGCGGTTCGCGGAGCTCGGAGGCACTTGTTTTCGTTATCACCAGCGACATGGCGCAAAGGGCGCGAAGGGTGCACTTTGAATGTCGTCGCCCTCCTCGTTGCAATGCGGGCGCGCCCCCACCTGTACTTTGCCCTACAGGGCATGGTCGCCCGTGCGCGCGCTTATCTCGTGGCGGGGGCGGTTTGTACGTCGTGCGCTTTCGCCGCAAGTTTATATTGATGTTACAGAGTGCACGAAGTTCTCTTCGCTCGCTGCAGCGGCCGCGTTTGCTAAAGAGGCACGCTGCTCAAGCACGAAGAAGTAACAACTGTGTCAGTTGTTAGTTCGCGCTCGCCCTGTGTGTGTTCTTTTCGTGCGTCGTTCGTGCTTGAGCAGCACGCTGCAAATTTCGAGGTGCTTGCCGTTCTTCGCGTGGCATTCCAATTTCTTGCTATCGCATTCATTGCTTCGCCCTTGCTGCGAAACAATGCCCAATCATTGCTTAACTACCTCTGTGAAGACACACTTATTTTCGTGTTATACCGATTTCCATGACGGAGGAATCGGCCATGTTTTTTTTTTTTTTTTGCTACTACTTCGAATATTAGCTCAGAGGAAACGCAGATTTTTCGCTCACAGCCATAGACGCCGCCGTCGCCGGAACCGGCACCAAGATTTCTGCGAAAGGAGCTCTTATACACTATCGGGCTAATATTGTGCGCCGACGAGCAGCATCCATGAATTTGCTGATGATTGCCGCCAACGCCTGCATAGCTTTCGACGAAAGCGGCCGACTTATCGCCGCAGCAAACCCCCTTAGCCTCAGGCGCACGGGTGGGTGCGCACTTAAATACTTTTGAAGCCCTTCTACAAGATAACACGGTGAACGGACAAACACGTGCTGTGTGTTTACATCCGCTCTCCGTGCCCATATTTTCCTTTCGTGCCGAAGCGAGTAGGACTCCCCTTTTATCGTCTTAATCGCGTTCCTATCTTTCTCATTTCTTCGTTTATTGTTTTCTTTTTCGAATCACACGCGGAGTTCTGCTTCTGTCGCTTTTTCTATTTGTTATTTATTGTTTGTGTGTTCTGACCCCGTCTCTTGTCAATTTCTAAAGAATTGCGACTCTGTGGGTGTCGTGTGTATGTTTCTCGCTCTGTCTCTGACCTTCTTTTGCTCTTGTTGTTGTTCACGCCCCTCGCCTTGTCACGTTCGTACGAACTGCGACAATGTGTGCACCTGTGCATGTATTACGGGAATGCGTACTTAAACCGGAACGCGGTGTAAAATTCTCATTTTTGATAAAGGTTGTCTTTCACTGTGACTCATTCATATACAGGGTGCCCTAGCTATCTCTAGCCAGGGTTGAAATATATGCTCACGCACCCTATGACAATGTGACCAAATGCATGTTACTTGCTATTGTCTGGAGTAGGTTACACTATTTTTGTTTTCTACTTAATTGCCTGATTAGACATGATTAATTAACTAACTTTGAAAGCAACGAGGCTAGCTAAAATTTTATGGCGAAAATTGAAGATCGGCTTGCAAAACGTCCCATTACACAGTTTCTGATTTTATATCTGTTAATTATTAGCGTTTTTCTGCTTATTACAGATGCCCTCGAAATACGAAAAAAAAATACCACGTTACATGTCCGCTTGACGAGGCGACCACCTCTAAACATGGTAGAGTTCAATAAAGGCGTAGCCACATAAATGGAGAAATAAAAACACGGTAATCGTTTAACAATGCCGTAAACAAAGCGCGATTGCTTACTTTCAATCTCGAACAGCAGTAATTCACCGTTGCATCGCTCTTGCTCGTGAATCAGCACCGGAAACTTGTAGAAGTGTGTTCCTGGCGAGTTTTTGTGCGTGTTCGAGCAGCCAACAACGCAGAACTTTTCTAGGCATCGCTGAAAGCTGAAAGAAGCAATACATTTTGATGGAAAACTCCACTATCACAGAATTTGCAGCGCTCGCCTTGACGCTCACGTGAACACTTCTCGCCCGAGCCCGCCTACGCTTCCAAGCCGTGGCGACAGGCGGCCTTGTAGGCGCTTGCGCAGCGCCTATATAAGATAGAGCTTCGAATCTTGGATTCTTTGAGAGGAGCACGGCGCCTCAATGTCATTTTTTCTTTTATTCTCATGCACAACGGCACTCTAGAGAGAGATCTGGAGGAACAGTGCCTACAGTGACTGTTAGAAAAGTAAAGAAGAGAGGTGGGCGAGTTGGAACTGATGCATTCTTGAAAACTTTTCAGCGCGAACTGGAGGGAGCACAAAGAGGACACAAGACGAGCGCTGTCTAACAACTGAAGTTTACTAAAAGAAAAATCAAACACCAGAAAACCAACAACGCATGCGCGGAAGTTACCTGTAGTCAAAGAACTCGTTAAGGTTACGTAGCTCACAATCTAAAAGGCAGATGGACGGCTCAGATATGCAATCATCTGCCATGCTCTGTTGGAGTGGTCTATAGGATTCCCCTCTCCGGCGGCAAGTTGTATATAGGCCACTCGAGCAAATGCATGAATGAAAGACTACGCCAGCGCAATAGCACCTTAAAGGGAACGCCGACGTCGCATCTTTCGACTCATCGTAGGGCGTGTGGATGTAAACCGTTCTTCGACAACACTGTCATCTTGCACAAGCATAGAGATAAAAGGGCACGTGAACTTGCGGAAGCGTACTTCATTAAAGATGCGGGAGATAATTGCATATCTGAGCCGTCCCTCTGCCTTTTAGATTGTGAGCTACGTAAGCTTAACGAGTTCTTTGACTACAGGTAACTTCCGCGCATGCGTTGTTGCTTTCTGGTGTTTGACTTTTCTTTCAATAAACTTCAGTTGTTAGACAGCGCTCGTCTTGTGTCCTCTGCTTTATGCTCCGTCCAGTTCGCGCTGAAAAGTTTTGAAGAATGACTGTTAGACACCGCCTACTTGACTAAGTCGCAACATTTTCTTACATTTATGTTGCTGACAACGTTCGCCAACTACTAAAATAATAGGTTTAATGCTGCCAGGGATTCAAGTCAAGGATTAATGCTGCCTTCGCTGTCACTCTATTCAGCAAGATATGGCCCGTGAAAACGACCAACGTGTCGCGAAGTTTCGCGTATCCTAATAAACGAAGCATGTAATGAAGAATTCAATTATTTGAATAGAAAATCCGGTTCGCATCTGGTCCCTAGTACCCGCCCAGTTTTTCCAGCGTGCGGTCCGTCTGGTCGCCTTTAATTATGCGCACGATCTAATTTACTTCAACACTTCGCACAAAGAACGGCGGCAGCGGGAAAAGCCATCGAATATTAGAGCGAATTCATGTAGCCTTAACGCGCACTGTTGCGCTCAGTATTAATTCGCCAGGCAATGTGAATGAGTGAGCTAGGGGTATGTTAGCTGGTACATTGCGCTGTTCAGCTCATACTTTTCGCAAAGCGGTATGGTGTTAATTCAAGATACGGAGATATGTGGCGTTGCTTCGACAAGTCCGGCATAGGCAAATAATGTAAATAATCGGACTGTTTCCGCAGTCTCAGTCTTCCAATCGTCTTAACGGTCATGAATTTGGAACGCGCGTGGTAATGATACGCGCTGATCTCACGTTATCGAGAGGACGTAAAAAAGTTATTGAGCACTGAGACGTACCCCTGCTACCGACCGCCAAAGAGGGGAGTTCACTGAATCCCTCTACTCGATCCCTCGGTAAATTCGCCACTATATACCACCACTACACTTGCTCACCCCCTCTTGGCCACGCATCTCAAGAACTTTCTATTCGAAAGGATTCGTGCTGGGGCCGGGAAGGAAGAGAGGCAAAGAGTTCTCCTTATTTACGAGCACCTTATTTAATAGCAATTATAAATGGCATGCACTCATGCTCTTCGTACACAACACACGCTACACAAAATCATAACAAAGAAATACAACATACGCGACGTGCAAAACAGAATACATAAGGAAAATATCTATGACAATACAATAACGCGATCAGCACGAGATGGTGAAGATAACACTTAGTTAAACCGCTCAATGTCCCAATACGCTGCTTCCCACTTCGCTAAGTTCATGAAAATAAAAAGCGATTTAGCTCGCCTCATGAGTGAGTTCATTTTGTCGCAGGCCTAGGGGCTCGTTGTTCAGGTCGTGAGTTGTTCTCAGGGTCGCTGTCCATTTCGTCCAGGGGCTCTCCTTGGTCGTCGCGGCGGACTTATTCGTGCTCCAAGCACCTAAAGATCGTTTTCTCTCATTTTTCGGGGCATTGAACGACCGGACTCTCCCAGTGGATCTCTCAAAAGAATCCAAAATAATTATCAATTATGCCGCAACTCTCCCAATCTCCTCTTTCCTCCTCATCGTCTCCATCAACCCCTTCATCATCTCCCTCAGGCGTCCCCATCTCAGTCATCATCTCATCGTCTCTCCTCTATATCTTATTCCATCCTCTGCCTCGGTCCTCCATCTCATCCTCTCCCATCTCCATCTCATTGCCTCCCATTCCATCCTCGACCGTGGTCCCGCTGTCGCTTTTCATAGGCCCCGACTCCATCCTTCCGTGATTCGCAACCAATTGTCACTATTTACGCAAAATATTTCCTTGTCGGTCAGCTTGTATCGGCCCGACGACCGCCCTCATAGCCCACTGCCACGCAAAATCCTCTCTTGATTCAAAGCAGGGCAAGCAAAATACAAAAGCTCAAAACTTGGAGAGGGCAACTGCCAAACTTCCCATGCATGCGGGGGCGGCCAGGAATTTCAACGCTCAGACAAAGCGTGCCATCCCTTATGTTCAACGCGCAGTGTTTTGAGCGCTGTGCAGAAAAGCCTCTGGCCGTCCCCATTGCCCCCGTTTCCCCGGTGGCTGACGACCAGATGTCCAGGTCGGGCTTCAGAGCTTGTAACAGGCGTCTTCGGTACAGTTTCCCATAGTTGCCGCTTCTCCCCGAGTGCCGCAGGCGGTCATTCACGGAAGACGCGGTAATGAGCTCCGGGAGCAGCGTAGGCAGCGGTCCCGCTGACGGGATGGCTGGCCCGGCCCGCCACAGGGGCTATAGCGAAGTCGCATGAATGAAATCAACAATAGGCGCTCCGCTTTGCTCCTGCCATAAAACTGAAGGGCGCGCACGACGCCTCGCCGCCGCAGTGACCGCTGCCCAAGGACGCTGCCACCTGATCCTGGTGTTTGTGCGGTGGGCCCCCCGAGGACCATTGACAGAAGCTTTCATGAACCCCGCGGTGGAATGCAGTCTTCGTAGGGTTCGGCGGGAAAGGGAAGAGGTCTTCTTTTATTCGAGGCGTCGATTGAGACAATGGGTTCAAGCACTTTACGACGCCCGGGGTCCGGTCAGCATAATTCGGGACGTCACAGCACAATGAAAGAAGGGAAACTTTGTTCCACGTTTTAGTATCGGGTTTTACGATCAACCTACAATATGCTTTTGGGGCACGCCGTAGGCAAGGGCTCCGGAAGGTTGAACATTTTGGGGTTCCATAACGTGCATCTGTGCATAAGTGCACGCGCCTCTAATATACCGCCCCCACCTAACTGCGACCTTTTTTTTTAAATTGTGATCACAGCGCAAAGTAAGACACGAGACAGCAACGAAGACGAGCGCTGACTTCCAACTAAAATTTTATTGCGAACAACAAGCAATTTATGAAAAAACACATGCGATAAAAGCCGCATATGATAAATGATCGACACCCCCTCCGAAACACGAAGCCAACATGATCAAGCACTCTAAAACACCAAAGCGGGAACAGCCTGTCAAAAAGAAACCTAGCGCATGTGTGGGTGCAGGAAAGCAAGTTATTTATCAGTCAAAGCTATCGAAGGCTTACTAACAGAGCCACCTTCAGCGATTGCTGCGGCCTCTATGATGAGTCTTGTATTCTCGTTGAGATGCCTTGCCAATATAGCCGTCTTTTCAAAGAACGGAATACAGCCGCATTGTACGCAATGCACACCTTGCTCTCTGTCTCGTGTCTTACTTTGCGCTGTGATAAGAAATTAAAAAAAAATGGAATACCAACTAGCCCGTACCCAGACCTTGCTTAAGTGCGACCGCCGCAGCCGGTATCGAACCCGCGAGTTTCCGATCAGCAGTAGAGCGCCGTAACCACTCTATCACGACGGCGGCGCTGCCACGCCTTCAGCACCGTGATTTATCGATAACTTGATGGGTTGACTAAGGGCGGTGAAGATGCCTCTTCATTTTAACGGCGTCACACTAGTACGATGATATTTTGCTTCTTTATTTTCTAATTGATATATGAATGACGATATGTGAACAGTTTTCCTTGTAATCATCCAACGGTGACATGAGGATGTCGGATCTTGGCTTTGTATTTTGTCTTTCTTTTATTTTCATTTTTGCGTTCACCGAATTTCGCATAACTGTTAGCGGCTAGAGCATCGTACACTCTTACTCAGGTCCCGCTTAAAGTGCGATATAGTCAGGAAACCAGACATTTTTGATTTGGTTTCCCAGATATAATCAGCACTTAGCCAGGACCTCATAAAGAGTGTAAGACAAGGCCACACTGGATTGTCACAGGAGACATTCTTTTCTCAAATAAATATCCGTTGACATAATTAGAAGAGCTGCAAATTGAGAACAATTTAATAGAAGAAACGAAGAGTGGGTATTTGAAACTGAGAGTGACAAATTGGAGCTTCGCAGGACTGATATGATGGAACAAAAATTCATTACAAGAAGCAGTGTTTTGAGCCCCTGGCAATTATGTCGTGAACGCCCGTCCCTACGTTTGTAGCTACTATATTGAACTACTATAAGAACCGTTAACTATAAGTACCGCTACTATATGGACTTTTAACTGATTTTTCAGCATGATCTTCCGATATGCACAAAACAAAAGAAATGCATCGAAAGGAAGCCAGGAATAACGACACAGTTGGATCTCGAAGCTAGCTGGGAATCCTCTTGTATCATCTTGTTCTATTCCGACCAAACTATCACTTTGTTAAATAACGTTGTTCATTGTGTCACCCTTAATTGCAGCTCTCCTTAAGCCGTCAGGAGGACAACTTGGAGGACATGGTGGACTCCGAGAACCTGTGCGACCTAGTGGGGACCATGGTTGCGTATGCAGCCTACTCTTCGTTGCCCCAGAAATACAAGAGTGCAACACTAGCCGGCCTGAACACGTCATCAGAGCAGCTCTTCTTCATCAGCTACTGTTTGGCGTGGTGTGCTCAGCTCAGAATTCCAACCGATCGCTACGCCCCATACCGCTCAAGATGCATAGTGCCGCTAATGAACATGCCAGAGTTCTCCAGCGCATTTAGCTGCGCGCCAGGAACACCAATGAATCCGCGGAACAAGTGCAAATTTTGGTAGTACGCAGAATAGTGCGATTTTTCATTCGAGTATCCGTTGTCAGTTTCTTTTTTTTCGCAGTTTGTTTTTTATGCCCTAATACACAAACTCTTCTAAAGCTTTACACAAGCTACACCTTTAGATCCGCGTAGTTTTCGAGGGAACTGCTGCATTACAAAAGCTATTTAGAAACTCTTATTTTGCTGATTTCTACTGTTAGTTCAAAGAACCAATTCTTACAGCCATGCAAACAGCCGGATGTGATAGGACGGTGCAATTAAAATGCGATAATTGTTTCGACATACTTTGAAGTCTCTTGCACGTGTTGCATGTTCGGCTCCTTCACAACATATATATGCTCCGAGTGATCCTTCGGATTTGTAAAAGAAAGAAAGAACCCTTATGTACAACTGCTTGTTCTCGCTTTCTTCAGTTCAACAGCGCTGTTCGACGTGATGGCTTCATCGGAAGGCCATAAAAGTGGCCATTAAAGTGGCTATGCTTTAAAGGGGTCATGAGCCACCCCTCGCGCTTGGCGTGAAAAACGCCCTGGAATGAGCCGCACCCTTCCCAGAAATATATAGCGGAAAGAATTTTTGGAAAAGCTAAAGTAGGAGCAGAGATATAGCGATCGCTATATTTACCCTCTCAACTCTCTTCATTCCGAAGTAGAGGGCAGCGCCGTTTGAGGTGCCCCGCCCAGTGCATTACGCCATCTCGCTTCAATATTGTGTGGTTTCCTTTCTGCATAAGTTGGCGGCGTTGACGGCTGCTGCTGGCAACTAATAGTTCCGGTCGGCGGCTTCTCGCTGTGCGGCGCTGTTTGGCGCGGTCTATCGCGTCTGGGGAATGAATGAATGAAAAACTTTATTGGTGCAAAAAAATTCTTCCGGCGAAGGTGGAGCCCTCAGTCCAGGGCCCCTGTGGCCTTTGCCATCTTGCGAGCTCTGTCGATCAGCTTGGGAGTAAGCGCTGACGCGATCTATTGCCACTGATACTGTCGTTACTTCGCTTATGTCGCAACGATACTGATACCTCGCATTGGTGCTGTCGTTACTTCGCTTCGTGACTTCGCTGATGTCGTTTTTCCATCAAATCAAAATAAACTAAAAGCAAAAACCAGCAAGCCCTCGATGTGGCCGATCGGCGCGGCATGTACACTGGGTAAACGCTTTTAGATAACGAAGTGGCCAAGGTGGCCTGCCTCAACGCACGGAATAAAATCCCGTGCGGAGAAAACGCGACGCAAAAGAAAAAAGACGAAAAAAAAAGCGATTCT
Source organism: Rhipicephalus sanguineus (assembly GCF_013339695.2). Classification (NCBI taxonomy): domain Eukaryota; kingdom Metazoa; phylum Arthropoda; class Arachnida; order Ixodida; family Ixodidae; genus Rhipicephalus; species Rhipicephalus sanguineus. The sequence continues at coordinate 100,255,763 of NC_051179.1, read as the reverse complement.
TTTTAAGCGGCCGTTGTGAACAGGAGGAAACGAGATGAAATGCCCTTCGACCTTCGGATGGCTGAAGCCCGCCTGCACGTCGGCAAGAGCGAGGAAATCACACAATCAGACGCGTCGGAGTACACGCTAGATTTCTGAAAGCGTCGCGACGTATGCGCGCGCAAAGAAAAGAAATCGAAAAGAAAGAAACGGTACAAGAAAGTAGCTTTAGGCTGGCCCCAGCAGCATGCGGGATGACCAAGCAAAACCGTCATGGGATTACCTTTGCCTTGTGAACGCCGTTTCTGAACTGCCCAGCTGTGTCGGCCGTGTGTGGGCGTTTTGTGCCTGCTCTCGCCGCTCGACGTGAAATGCGTGGTTTGACGACAGTGCAATACGCTTTACTGCGGGTCTTACTGCGGGTGGGATATGGTGTGACAATCTCGCGGCGACTCAAGCGAGCCTGCCGCTGTGTATATTACCAAGCAGATGATGGGCACGCTGCGTTCACGGTACCATCGAGAACACAATGGTAAGTAATACTAATGTTTCCTGTGTTCGCGCGTCCTTGTCGTCGCTCGGGCAGCTGAAGGTATCCTTCTGCGCACTGTGTCGCGTGAAAAGTACATTGTACTGCAATGTGCACTGTACATTGTAATCATCTGATAACGCCGACAATTTCTCAAGCATAATTCCACAAATTTACGTTAGTTTTCAGATAACTGTAAGCAAATATATGCAGCAATATAGGAACACAGCTTTGTCATTTTGTGGGCATTGCTGAATGCTTTTATAAATCGTGGTAAGTAGATCTACAATCAACGTTTGACTTTTCTGCAGTAAACTCAACTATATGATCATGTGCGACAAGTTTGATGCCATAGTGCAAACTAATTCAACAAAAACACTAGAACATGCATATCTGCATGGTTGCATATTTCTCAAAAGTAAAGCTAGCCTTATTGTTCTAATTTAGTTGCCTTCATGCGTAAGCTGACACCAAGCTCCCTGTGCATCCCATTTCTTAGGATTGTGCTTAGATGCTGGAACTGTGAAGTGCACATGCCAGTAGGCATTATGATCAGGTTTTGCACACTACTTACATGTTGCTTTGCTGCTGTGAATTATATATAATGCTTGGCCTGTACTGTCTATGTTGTTCCATGTGTTCAGTACTGGGTGCAGGTTCTGTGCATAAAGACGGAAATATTGGTATGCTTACACTGTCATGAGAACTGCTACTGTTTTGATTCCAATAATATAGTGCAAACTGTTTCTTGTATCAGTTGAGTTATGACTATTTGTTGTGTATGCAAATGGAAGAAATGAACATCTGCATGCAATATAATTTGGTGAAACACTGCTCGCTCAATGTAACGGCCTGTGTTTTACTGCCAAACAAGTAGTACAGATGATTTACGCATTAGAACACATTTTCGAAGAGAAATTGGTGACAGTCAGCTAGGCAACAAGTTTTCACTGTGTTCTAACGTAGATTGGGTGATATTTCATCAATCGCAGCCTAATTGAAGGTGCGTGTTGTATAAGTGAACTTCAACATAATGTGCAGGTGGACGAGGGAGTGCATGACCGAGTTTCTTCAGTTTTGTACCTATTTGCTATAGTCCTCGTGTTTCTTTGTTATATATGTGAAATTCTGAATTGCAAATAGTTAAAAATGCGTACTGCTGTGAATATAGTATACTAGTAATTTAATGAAACCATTATTTTCTGAAGAACAGCTGTTTCATTGAGGAGGACTGTAATACATACTTTTTTAAAAATTCGTACTGCGTCACCTGTGCATAGGGAGTGCCAAGCATGCATGGACGTTCAAAAGGGAGAAGTACATTGCATTGACGTTTTTATTTTGGGGGTGACATGTCACTGGTCAATTTGTGGATGCTGTGCTTGACCAACGTTACTAGATGAGCTTGACATCGAGGCATGCTTTTGACATTCCTTTTAACGCCGTGGTGCGATGATTAACAATAATGTGTAATTAGTAAGATAGTAGGCAGTCTCCGAGTATGAAAGCAACTAAATACAAAATATCAGTTATAGAGAACCATTGTATGCCACTCTAAATCGCGAATTGCCAATAAGTGCTAATTGCCGAAATAGATTATCGCACTCAGAAGGTTCTGTTGCCCCTGCGCGCAGCTCACGGCAGTAGGCGCGCTTTAAATGACCTAATGTAGGTGCCTGACAATATCCGTTTAACTGTGGCATGCGTGCTATGGTAGCGGCAGACGCCAGCACACCGACGGTAGAAGAGAACGATGGACACGAGCACGCTTGCATCTCGCGCTCAGTGGCCGTTGACAGTGAGTCGCGGCCGAGTCTTTGAATGATAAAGACGTGTTGCTCAGTGCACGGGGAGATCGAGCGGCCGTGCTCAGCGTCTAGTCCTCGTCTCTGAGGGGTTCTGCGCGGCGGCTGGCCCAGACCCCTACAATGCAAACACAGGCTGTCTTAGAACTGCTCAGAACACGCTGCTCCCACTGGACGCGTGCAGCTCGCAGCAGAAATTAGTAAAATTGCCCCACAACATACACCCACGGAATGCACATACGTTCGCTCAAATGAAAATACCTTTGACACGCTGGTATCCACGAATTTCGGGCGAACGAAGCATTGTCGATATATGGAGAAGCAATCAAGAAGGCACACATTTATCATTTTTATAACGGCACGACACGAAGAACCGAAGAATTTGGAGCCGAAGGTGCTCACTTCGGCCTGCATGACGCCCCGCAAATTAAGTAGTGGCCCTACGTAAGCTTAAGCACAGGCCGATTGTTGTTCTTTGAAGATGACTGGAAGCTAAAGTACTCTCAGTGAGTTGACAGTGCAAGCCAGGTTGTATTATTTTGACCTTACCGCTGAATTCATCTTCGGGATGCCTTTGACGTGAAGTGTGTTATCCAAAGTTTAAGTGATCGTCTGCATTCTCTGTCAAAAGAATAATAGTGTTAAAACCCTCAGCTATAATCCAACCCTCATGGTCCCCAGGCGCCGCTCTCCGGCCTGTTAATTAAGAACCTGCTTGCAACTCGATCTTTGCGCGCACTGATCAAGTCAAGATTTCAGGCCAGTTATGACATTCAAACTAATAGAAACAAGCGAGGCACAAGAGGCTGCGATACCGAAAAGGCAGTGTGGCCAAATTTAGGTAACGCTCGAATGTGCGCGGGCGCGCTGAGTCCAGCAGACGACAGTTGGCCTCTACCGGAAGTGAGTCATCCCTTTGAAAGCTCGCAACAAAGTTTTTCCATATTTCAGCCTGTTTATTTAAATACAACAACTATTGTACACAGTGTCAACGGGAACAAGCACACCTGATCCAAACACCGCTCTTGATTTATGTCGGCTGTTGGCCAATGAGGATGCTATGTCTCTTGCGACGCGGAAAAACAGATCCGTGACGTCAACTAACAGACGCTCCGCCCACCGACGAGAGTGAGAACCGGCCTCTGTTTGAAAAGAGGGCGCCTGAGAAAACAGCAACATCCCGCTCCTCTTGTAGCCTTTACGCGGCACACACGAGTGCAATATTTGGCTGAACATTTCATAATCGTGTCAGCTTTCCGCAAGATGTGTTTTTGCAACAAGCCCATGGGGTGCTTCATGACCCCTTTAAATTTCGCCCTGTACGGCTAACATTGTTGTGAATGAATAATTCCGATATCTCTATTACACCTTTCCATTAAAAAAATGGCACGACTAGAAAGCATGTGCGGGGGGCCCGCTGGCAGGCAAAACCTGTTGATTCATTGTGGTCGTAGCGCGATAAACGTAGACTAAAGAGCAGAGAACCACAACTGTAAAGATTGAACAGTAACGGACCTAAAATGCTCCCTTGTGGAACCCCTGTAATTACGGGCTTACTTGAAGATTAATAGCCATTTATTTATACCCGTTGCATGCGATCGCGGAGGTTTGATGCTGCGAAATCTAAAGGTAATCCACGAACCCCACACAACTGTAATTTATTAATGTTTGATGGTTCAGTCTATCAAACGCCTTGGAGATGTCTATATAAGTGCCTATTACTGATTGCTTTTCTTCGAACGCTTTGAGGATAAACTCCTTCTCAGGAGTGCAAGCTCCGTGGAATGGCGTACATTAAATTACATTAAATAAAGTGCATTTATTCATCACTGAACTTGGTTAACCTTATGAGTATTATTTTTCTAGGCCTTTGGAAAAATAGGTAATAAAAAATTAGGCGATAATTAGAAAAGTTATTTTTGTCACCTCCTTTAAATATCACAATGACTTTTGATATCTGTATTTCTTTAGGAAAGACACCTGTGCTGGGCACTAAGTTACAAATATGGCAAAGATGTAGTAAAATAATGTCGATCACATATTTTACTGGTCTCATCTGGATTTCATCTGTGTCACATACTCCATAAAAATGTGCATAAAGGCCTGCATTAGTAGTATGCATTAAAGTGGCGCTGCCTTCGCGTGAAGTAACGAACGCATGTTCGTCAGCGCGTCTTGAGCAAACTTTTCAGCGTGCTCATGCAACCGTGCACGAAGTTTATAGGTCAATATGATTTTGGAGGGACATAGTTTTGCCACGTACACTTCGTATCAGAAATGACGCGCGCTGGTACTCGGCGCGTCCGCGCATATGCGTAGTGACGGTTTAGATGACGTGGCTTGTGATCTCCATGAATTTGGCAATGCGTTTCATGAGGCTTCGATGGGGCATTTAAAAGAAACAGAAAAATTTATTGTGCCAGAAAAGCTGAGAGATCGGCCTGAATTAAGCTTCTGGCCTGTAACTCAGCGTTACGAAAGGAGAGGGGGCTGGGAAAGAGAAGAGAGAGAAGGTGTTGTTGATGATAAAGATGAAGCGAGACCTTGAATGTCCAGAAACTATTTACAGTCTCTTGTCGAGTTTTGTCTCACGTGAAAACTTGTTCAGCGCTTGCAGAATATTGCGCTGATGACGAGGTGGTGTTCCCAACAACTATTTCTGAAAGTTGTTGTTTCGTAGATTTCAACAAAACGGCGTCCGTCGCATTTCTTTGCGTGATATATCGTGGGCAGGCGCACAAGAGGTGTTCTGTTGTCTTAGGAGTGCCACATACCTCGCAAATCGGACTGTCCGCACAGCCGATAAGCTGTAGGTAACGACGAGTGAGCACCACCCCTAGTCGCAATCTGTGTAGTAGGCTTGTGCTGCACTTTTTCATGGTTGGCGGTATCCTAAAGTGCATGTCTGGATCCAGTTCGTGAAGACGGCGGTGAAGATGACTTGGTCAAGACCAATATGCTGCAGTTTTTTCGCGGAGGAGTGTATATACAATGGTGTTCGTACAACGGAACGTTGAAGCGATATTCTACTGTACCACTCGATTTGTGACTACCTGCCGTAGAGGGTGCTCGCCAAAAGTACAAACAAAATCACCATCGTCACCATCAATCGCACGGGCTACTGTGCGAGCACATCACTGTTAGTGCTGCGTTGGCAGCTGGACACGCAGCTTCATCCCGGGTCCAAGGGCAACCTAGTTTTTCAACGTACACGATCATCGCCTCTGTTACTAAGGGCCAACCAGCCAACCCACTGTTCCTGGAACGGCTAAGCGCCATCCTCGGAAACATGGTGATGTGAATTGTTTCATACTTGAGTTTAACGTCTACTCGAACGCAGTCGCTGCAAGCAACAATGTAACGAAATAATTCGGAATGATTTTGCTAGTCTTGGCATTTTGGTCTCGTAAATACTGCCCATGGAACCAGGCGCGTAGTCGGCAATTTTTTTTTTTTTTGGGGGGGGGGGGCACTTGCTCAAGACCTTAGATGTTTCACAAAGACAGCTCTTTTCATTATTTAGGTGCGCTGAAACACCCATCTGCGTCAAACTTTCTAGGAATCCCGAAGCCCAAGCCCCCCCCCCACCTCTGGAGCAGCATTCGTGCGCGTAAACCTTAGTTATATGAGAGCGCAACTAAATTCTATAAAAACCACGACTATGACGCGAGTCGGATATTTTGCAAACAAGGTTGATATTCCCTAATGCCAAGTTGTTTTGCTCGGTTCCAGCAATGAAGCGGTAAATTAGAAACGACCAGATAAATTAAGAGCCAGTAATCTAACATCTGTTGCATCCGAGCCCTCTATGCTTTCGAGTATTATTCATCTTTGTTATCAGTTTGTGAGGTTGATTGCTGCCGAATGTGTAAGGTTGAACATCGCTCATTAGGAAATAAAATTCCTCTTCAGACATATGCGCGTGGGCATACAGAAAAATAAGTCATCAGCTTCGGGAACAGGCGGTGATTTAATACAAAAGCCGTATAGAGTGTTCCGATAGAATAGAACATGGGCGCATCTTTGCTAGACCTTATGCTTGCGAAATACCTTCAGATATTGTGGTAAAAACATACCACTTCCTCACGGTTCAATGCAGTATTTTCTAGAAGCGATATGATAGTATACGCGGCTATATGTAATATTGAAAGACTTTGTAGGCAACTGCAGCAGCATGGACACAGGAGACACTAAAGTTGTCCTTCTAACTCGGCTCTTCGTGTTATATATTCTAATCTTTTTCGACATGGGTACGTCGTATGCTAGTAAGACTTCGAGCCTGAAGATAGTTCGTTACTCCATTGTGACACCTGCTTAGTGCTTGAGCAGGCGTCGCGATTTCATGTCTCTGCGGGGTTGCCCTGTGCACAAACACAGCTGCCTCTGAATCATATATCATATTGGCAATGAGTGCAACAGATAATACGTTAATTTAGGATAACATGTACTGGGGGAAGCAAAACTAAATAACACTGAAATCACAATGCAGCGACGAGCGCCGGAAATAAGTGGCCGAAATCACACAGGCTTTCCCTCCAAGCCTTATTCGCTATTTTCTAGCTGCCATTGGGAATGGAGATTTGCAGCATCACAACTCCCTCATATTATGTTCCAGGATGCCACCAGTACAAAGTCATTATAGCGAATACCACTGCTGCAGCAGAATAAGGTAGAAATATCCCAGATTTTTCACTAGCTCTTCTTGACTGCAGTTCTAGGGCCACAGTAACCTATGTGTCCCGCAATACATCAAAAGTCACTGATACGCCTCATGACATAATCAGTGCTTATGCTCGATTCGGTAGAACATAAGTGAAGAATTTGTTCTGATGATGTGTCTTCATAGCCATTAGTGCATCGCTTTTAGTCAGAAATTTACGGTCTGCGCTGAAATCACATGCTGGTCACGCGATCTAACCAAACCGTGACACTTCACTTCGTAACAATTACGTGCACGCGCAAAAGCGCTGAATCATACACCGAACACAAGGTCCATTTTCACTGATTGGCCAGAAGGCGCCCCTTCCAAACTGAATATAAGATGGCTAACTGCCGATTATTTTGGAATTGGTTACTGGCGGTTGCGGGGAAAAATGCATATCTTGGCTTATAACTAGCACTTTCAGTAGAACTGTAACGCTGTCAAACCGTCTACACGCGCTGCGACACCCCTTTTTTTTCAAAGGATTTCCTTTAAAAGGTTTCGGGTTGAGAATCTATCTCGGACTCTTCATTTCTGAAGGGGAGCAGCACACATTGTATCACTGGACAAGCACGTCGGGGTAGCGAACTTGACGGCCTAACCACTGCATTTTAAGTGTGGCAGAATCATGTGTCTTTGTGGTTGCGGTTGCCACATGGGTAGCGTCACCTTCTAGCGAAGCTAGAAAAGCGTATCGGTTGTGTACGGGTGTTCGTTCTATTGATGGATACTCCAGAGCCCCTAGTGGTCGCCGAGACCGGCATCGGCGAGCTTTCTTTGTGGATTTTAGCTTGGTAGGATATGAGGTGGAATTTATATAGGGACCATTTGCTCGACATATACCACCTCAGAATGGTGCTGACCTTCCTGTTCCATGGTGTTGTCATCGGAGGAGCAAGCGCAGGCTGATTTCAGGTGTCCTTGTTTAAAGCAGGAGTAGCAGTACACAACAAACGGCTTGAACGGACGAGGGTGCTGTACGCAAGCGTAATACAGGACATGTTCCGGAGCGGGTCGAGGACCTTGAAGAGTGATAACATACGTGCGACCACTGCCCATGTAGCGGGAAGCCACGACGTTGTTAGTGGGACATGACAGTTCCCGCAAAGGCGTTACAGGTTCTTCGTTAGGGTAAACGCCGTTAATAAGATAGCGTAAGAAGTCAGTGCCGATGAAGAGCTACGCTTGCAACAGGAAGGACGTATTCCTCTGTTCCTTGTACCTGTTGCAAGCCCTTAAGCTTATCTACCAGTGCCATAGCAGGAACCCATACAGAGATGGTATTGGTAGCTTTATGCAGGATGAAACCTAGAAATCCAAAAGTCTTGAGGCAGGTGTCGAGAGGCACCTGCATGGTACGGTTGGGTAGAGTTGACACGTCGTATCTAGAACAAGGCTTAACGACCACCTTGTCGGATGGCTTTGAGGCAGATGCAGAAGAATTTTTCCTCAGGAGAAGGTTGGGCATGCATTAGGCACGGCCTTTTCGACGCTGTGCAAAAGGATGCACCAGACTCCACCCCATACGCCGCCTAGCTTACAGGACACCCACGACCGGTGACAGCGTTGGGTGTCATGCCAGGGTTCACTTGCACGATTGACGGGCTGACTTCCATGCTGTCAGCATTAAACTTCATCTCTTCAGGGCCATAGCAGGGCACCTGATGCACCTCTGGGGGCGTGTCCTTTGTGGCAACAAGGGATACCTTTGGACTGGGAGGCCAAATCGGCGCTGGAGAATGCAGCGCGGCTGCGCGCCACAGCGGCTGCCGTACTTGTGTGCAGGCGAGGCCAACCTTGTAGCATCGGACGACGGCGAGACGTTGTGTGAGGAGCGCGCAAGGGACGACGCACCTCGTGAACGGTCGCCGGGAATACCTACGTACAGTTCAGAGCAGTTTTCGCGAGGAGTTCAGTGAGAGTTGTCGTACTGCGAAACAAGTGACGAAAAACCGGAGCAATGCGCAGCCACGTCTTGTAGTGATCAAAGGTCACCCCAACTAATCCATCATCAATAGTATAGGTTTTTCGAGTGTTTTTTTTTTTGTGCGCTGATTGTTTTCTAGGAAAGAAAAGAAATGCATTTGCGAAGAACAGGAGGAGTGCTTGATTGGACTATTCAGGAAAATGTTGCTGGTGCCCTTCCGTGCTTGTGTTGGTGGTGACACCAATTTGACGTCAAGCAAAACGCAACATAAGCAGCACACAATAGTTGGGCGTTATACCATCACCGATATACTTGTGAGACACTTTGGTAATAGGCGCATTACCCGCCGTACGATTTATTGTATTATCCAGTGCTAACGTATTTTTCCTGAGCGCAGGCTGGTGACAATAAAGTTATTGCGTTCTGATTGCAGAGAAAATTGTTTTGCTAAAGTATAAGCCATTACACGTGATAACCTAAATTCACATGTACTTGCGTTTAACACTAAGTTTTAGCCGGTTAAGTAATCAACAAAGAAATAGTAAATGAGCATTTTTTACAACATTCCTAAATACATTACGCATTTAAATATGTTACTACATGCTCAGCCTTGCCGCGGTTTCTTTATATTTCTTACAACACACTGGTTGTTATTTAATGAGAGAGTAGGAAATGAAAGCTTCCTTCCTGAGGTAACTGAATTCGGTTGCTTTTGAGCTTCAGTTAGAAAAACCGGTCCCCCGTATGCTGATGTGGCACCTCAGTATCGTGACCGGATTATTCCGCAAGTATTGTTCTATCTGAAGGCTCATTTTGTCTTATACACTTCATAAAAATACTTTACTGGACAATCACGAATTTGGGTTCACCAAAATATGGCTTATTCTTCGCTGCCCATCATTTTGCTCACCATTCGCTACGAGTTGTTTTGACCTTGAAACAGTGAGTGATTCATCTGAGTACATTTGCGATCTGTTATGATCATACAACACTGGTGAACGTTAAAGAAGGCTACGAGGTGAAAAAATACCAATTAGTATACGTGCCTGATATTAATGGGGACATGCTTCGCATAAATCAAAGTAAATCCTCAATTGCCCCTAATTATATAGTAATTGGTGCTCACATGCAAGCGTTTGACCGAATTTGGCCCACTTTTCTTACAACTTTTGTAAGAGAGCGAATGAAACGCGATTGCGCATGAAGGATGAACATGAGCACAGACATCAACTCGCTCAATTCAATGTCCGCGTTGCACGCATGCTTCTTAGCGAGTCGAGTCTATCAGCTTGGTCACTTCTTAGTCGGTCTAGATTCATTAACTTTACTAACGGCTCAACAGCTCTTCCACAAACGCGGCAATATTGTTCGCCGCATTGTAACCTGCTGTTTTTTCACTGTCGATATTAAAGCAGGGCTCACAGGAACAAGTGTTCTACAAGAACCGATTTCTAGAGGATGACACTCAAAAAGGGCGCGAGCGCGATCGGATCAACCTGCCCCTCATCTCCTTGATTGCTGTGGTACTGGGACTATGTTGCAGCATGATACTCTTCGCAATCTTCTTCCCCAGACAGCCAGAAGAGAACGACTCCACCATGGTAATGGCCCTGAGCGCACTCTACATGAGTAATTAGTATTTTCTTTATTATATACGCGTAAATTTTATGCCATTTTTGCCTACACACAAAGAAGGGCTCTTATGGCGTGCTAGACTCTACAGACCGCGCAACCGCCGTGCCGATTTTCTACTTGATTAGATATTTACGCTTGCCAAATGCCGACCACGAAATCATTTGTCATCGTCTGGTCCATTGGAAGCCACCATTAGTTGCGCTAGGTTACGCTTTTCAATATGGAGGGTGTGGTACATGCAACATCGAATTCTTTCAAAATGTCATGACAGTCAGTGTCATGTCATCTTCGTGCAGGAAACCTACGTCGAGAGGAAATGCTTTACCGTAGCCATAGTTACTCGGAAATGGCAAATTAACGAAAACTAGTTAACTAACAGATTATAACTATACTTCAAGTTTTGCGCACCTCACTTGGTGTTTACTACTTCCGACATCGACGAACATTTCACAAAGCGACAATCTCATGTGATGACGTCATTCTACGACATGACAATTACGCCATATTATGATCTTGCCTTCCACACGTTGCTCGGCCGCAGAGCGTCACGCGGTTTACGCACCAATTTTTCGCCTGTCGTGTTTTGCTTAAGGTGATTGCGCAACGAGAAAGTGAAGTCTTTAGACTTAAGTGGCTGCTAAGTGCGGTCTCTTGTGCACCGCGCGAACGAAACAGATAATTACCAAGCGTCATACGACGGAGAAACAGAAACCGCATCTGCAAGTAAGGTGAGTTGCCGTTATGCATAAAAAGATACCGCCGCAACGCGTTTCCATTAAAACCTCGTCACGGGAAATTCCGGTTTGGGGTAACAGAGCGGCCGCAATTACTGCGCGTTAGGCTCGCTCGATTTCAGTATCGCCATTGAGATTCGATGATGAATATCTCAAACTACGAGCAGTTTCTTGATTTCTATATGGTCACACCATGCATTGTGATGGTTTATAGCTTTTTGAAGCTGTTTTAACATATAATTGACAAGTATAGAGCAAGTTTTCTGTACTGACATAAGGTTTTACTGTATATGCAGCATGCTTTTGTAAATGGTCTTTAGACAACCACTCAGCTCGTTGAAATTGTACATGACTTCTCATCAATATAAACGAAGGGAAACAAACAGAAGCCATACTTAGAGATTTCATCAAAGCATTTGATAAGGACTTATGTAAAAATGCTTAGTAGGCTAGGTGCTGGGTTAACAAAATCACGAAATGATGGCCCGAATTAAAGCCTACCCTACTGACCGCCATCAATTTGTTAATGTGAATAAAGCAGCTTCACATTACCCCCAGTCCAGTCGGCCGTCTAGGGCTGGGTGAAGATTCCAGAATTAAGAAAAACGAATCTATCCGATTCGGTGGTCGAATCGAATAGCGCATATTGTAACTACCGAATATTTTTCGAATACTTTTCGTATCATCAGCATTCACGGGAGAGGAACGGAAAAGTTGAAAGTGCGAAGGATCATATTTCTTGTTTTAATTATTGAATTACGAGGATCCACGGCGCTCAATGTTTTGCGGGGGTATAGAAGATTTATTCATCCCAGGATGAAGGAATCTTCGCTTTAAACTCCAGTATTGCCGAAGTGAATGTGTCCTCAATCCACTATCATTATCATGAGATTCATGATGATGCTGATGTATGAAACATTATTTACCTTTTCGGCATCAGTGTTATTGAAAAGCTGGTGGCAAACTACTACCCGAATAGCGAAGTAACCTCTGTGCTCATTCTGCATTTATAAATACTTCGAAGGCTCTTGTTGATGCTTTAAATGAGCTTACCTGAGTTTACGCAATGGTCGTATATGAATTGTCGGTTTAACGTAACGGTAATCTTAATTATCCAAAGTGTATCAACATTTGTTTCTAATTAAGTGTTGCGGTATGCAAGGCCGGTCTTTAAAACTGTCGCCCAGCCATTCAAGTAGTATTCGATTCATATTTGTATTCGGCATAATCACTCTTCAATTCGTATTCCATTCGGTTCTCAATTTCAGAATTCGCACGCCCCTACTGTCGTTGCAAAAAGATCCCTTCTTGTGTACCTTTTAATTTTTTTATATATTTATGATATCGCCGCCAACCTCTCCTTTAAAAACCATGCTTTAAGCTGATGTCCGCGCACTGTATCATGAAATAACAACGAAAGAAGACCAACTCAGATTAAACGAAAATTTTAATAAGGTAGTTAGTTTTAAGGAGCAATGTCAAACGTACGCTAAATTTGTAAGGACAGTATGTATGCAGATAACATTTAAAACGAAGCTGCAGATATATTGCAACGACGCAGAAGACGTTCTTTCATCACAACTTACGCGTTATAAATAGTTAGGCCTAAATATAACAAGCGATCTTTCGTGGTCAAGAAACCTTGACACAGTGCTAGGAAACTGCCACCGAAAGGTATTCTACCACGGGTATTAAAATAATTCCAACCGGCAATATATCTGTTGGCATATAAAACACTTGTCCGCCTTGTATTCGTAAGGACCTGCTAAAACTTAGTGATATTGGAAGAATGGAAATTCTTCAAAACAAGGAAAAACTGCTAGATTCGTTATGTTATGCTCGAACTATTGTATGGCCGCAATTCAGTCACGAACCTCATATCTGAATATGGTTTGTCTGCTATAACCGATAAAATCATGTATTTCCTCTAGAATTCTTTTCCTAGTAATAAAATGCCACTACAACATCGACACGTCTCACTTTTTCACGCATGCAGCAGGTTGCGCTACTAGGCACAGACACTCACTAGCTGTAACCCCATTCACTACACGCGTCAACTGTTTTTATTATACTTTCTTTGCGAGGACGACAGTGGGTTTGAGCAAACCGCCCCATAAAACTGTGACACAGGATTCACTATAACAATCGGAATCACACATCCAGCAAGCAGCGTTTATTGCTCTGGCCGAGACCCTTCGTGTGCTTTTTAGATGCGAAGCATCTAATGGCGGAGTTGGATCCGGTGGTGGTAGTAGTGTGCGGCGCTACCACCCTTACTACGCACTGCGCATGCGCAAACCCTCTCCACACCCCTCCTCTCCACTCCCCATCTTCACTTCCCGCCCCCTGTCCACTCCCGCTCCCTTCTCCACTCTCACTCTCTCGCGCGCCTCATTCTCCCTGCGCAACGCCGCGATGAGCGCCAGTGCATGCGCGTCCCCTCCCCCCTCTCTCTCCTCTCCTACGCTCCCCCCTCTCACGCGCCTGTCGACCGCATTCCCCACTCGCCCTGTGAAAACAGTCAGGCTAGAGAGAAGACACGATACGCGTAGCGTTGCTCTTTGCGTTCCACGACGCGAGGTCGGTAGCATGCCCGAGGTTGGTAGCATGCCCAACGAACGCCAACGGAACGCGATCGTGCAAGTTCTCCGGCTTCGCATCGCCTCATGGTCCCCTTTAGCGGGACATGATGTAACTTTTCTTTTTTCCTTCCTCATAACTGATTGTCTGCTTGACTGGTAAATTCTTGGAATAACGTTCTTTGCCTTTTAACACGAAATTGTTTTATGCCGGGGACCACCAAGGTTTCACTGACGTATTTTCCATTACGGAAATGAGATCAAAAATGCACACTATCAGATGGCAAGGATAAACTTGGACGAAAAAATGTTCCGTCAACGGGTGCCGAAGCGACACCCTCTCACTCCGCGACAACTAATGCCGGGCATGGTATCTACTGCGCCATTGTCACACACTTTGGAGGATTTACAAACGCACCTTTTAGATTTTCCTCTCACATTAATCATTGTCGGCGGGTGGTCTTTCCGTCTGGGAGCAGGAAAGTGAAGTAGTGCATTAGGACCGTGGCCTCGGTGATTAGCTCCTGCAACGCGTCATTGCTACGCGTCCGTCCCATTCGGCACGTTTCCAATTGGAAAAGAGCATTTTTTCAGTGCCTTAAAACAGCGCGATGTGGCGACCTTAGGCCAAGCCTCGACCTAGCTCATAGCAGCCTCTCATAAATAAAATAGCTCTGCGACGCGCGCCTGTCTCGCCTGGCTGTAACACGGCGTTCCCCGCTTACGATCGCCACAAGAAAACTCGCAGCCGGGTGAGAGGGAAGACATGACGTGCGTTGCGTTTCCTTCTACTCCCGCCGTGGTGTTCAGTAACTCTCAAAATGCGGTGGGATGGCGACCTTAACTCAATGGTCTGCGTCCAATCAGCGGCGTCGTTCTAGCTGTCGAGCTCTGATTGCGCTCTCACCGTTAACTACTACAGCTTCCAAAAACGTTTATTATTCATTGATCATGGACGTTAGTCGCCGGGGTGTAGATGTACCACGAAACGCCGACGTGGGTGCATCTACGTTCATTGGTGCTATAGCTGCCAAACGACAAAAGACATTGCGCAAGCTTTTTTACATCAAAATACAGTAAACCTTCAGCTACTTCTGTTAAGGCACGTTTCACTTTCGTGTTATACCGACTCCTACGACGGAAGGATCAACCATGTTTTTGTTTTGTTTTATTCTTCAAAGCGCTAAGTGAAGAAGCTCATTTACTGTGTTTCTCCTAGCAATTTTTTTCTGTTTTATGCACGCGCATATGTACCAGACAGCCAAGGTCTTGTATAAAATCGCCGCATCTATAAATTAACAAACGATTAAATAAACCACTAAATAACAATAACTGTGCAGACTTATAATGATAAAGCTAATTAACAATTGCTGGCGGATTGATAATTCCTACGTAACTTCCGCTGCGGCAATGTATTTGCACCTTTGAATACAGCACGTGTGCGGATACTACACGTACTGTTCTATGAAAGCGTTGAATAAAGAATATGTCTGTTTTAGACAAGAACACTCAGCAGATACACTATAGAGTACTTACAGTTTCGGATTCATCTGTTCGCAGACCGTTTTCTAGATGCTACTCGCAGCCTTCGACCTTTCTCCTTTGACAAGCTTCACGAAGAGGCTACGTATCTCCTGCAGTGCACTCGGCCACGCGTGTGCGTGGCCGAGCACACTTCAACGTTTCACAGTAGCGCACATCTTGGCGTATTTTAGAGTTATACGAATAGTTTGGCGGGCCCCTCGAGCGCCGATCGCCCCCACCCCCACCCCTTGCTTAGGTTCACCATCAAAGTTATCATTTTCGAAGTTGATATCACCACAGGGCCAAACGAGAGAGAATGTCAAAGCAAGTGCTGGCGATGTGCACTCTCGGGAACAGCGAACCCTCCCCTGACAACCCGAAAGCATGTCACGATCGACGCCCCTGTTCGACCGCTTGGCCAGGCGCTCCCGCGGTGTAGCTCATACTATGCGCGACAGTACGTCACGTAGAAGTCAGACGATCAGCATCTGAGCCACTTCTGGGTAATCGGCAACATCCTTATATTTCTCCGAATTTGATTTCCTAAAACCTCAAAGGAACTTCTTTACAACAGGCTAATGCCTTCTTTCTCAGTGTCGCGCTCGACGTGGTTCACCTTTTTTAAAGCTGTTGAGAAGTGACATATGGCAGGCTGCACTTAGAATCAAGCGCCCATTCATCTGAAGCAGGAAGCCCAACCAATACGTTTAATGGTTTTACGGGATCCACTTCTCGTTTATTCGAGAGTTTGAACAAAAAATCTAATTTCTTTTGCATGCTTTTCGGAAGACGCGCTGCAATAGTGGTCCTCCTACATTTAACTTATGACTATGCGCATTTTATGAAATCACTAAGTAGAAAACATGAACTGCTGAAAATGTAATTTCAATATGATCAGCTAAGGTCCCTATACTCAACCTGACACATCACTCCATAGAGCATTAGCTCCGGTTCCGCTTCATTCAATTGGTGCTCATTTTATCCCAGTGTAAGGGGTGAGTAGCTCGATTAGCGAATCAAGCGCAGGCTTCTAATTCTACTGCATCTATTTTTCACCCTCTCCACCAGGTGGACACTCTGGCTTTTTTTCATGTTTCGAAAACACCAGCGCCCGGTATAACGTCACCCTCGGGAACAACTCCATCGCCCTTCAGAAATGGATCCGTGACATTTCCGGAACGAAGACATCTTCTTCCATCCTCTGGCTTAGGCAAAAATGAATGCACGGCGCCTCTTTGCCGCTTCTTGTCAGAGTGGTTACGATATAGCATCGACTTCACCGTTGACCCGTGCCAGGACTTCTACAAGTACGTCTGCGCGAGTTTCAGAGGCGAGGACGTCTTCAAGCACGTGAGAATTGCTACTTTCATTACACTCACACTTTTTTATCCATTTCTTTTACTTGATGATGGGCTCAAGAATCAGTAAAGCGTAAATTGTGCACTGAAAACTGATTACATTACGTCGCCATGGCGGTGCGGTGGTTTCAAATAGAGAAATCAATTATATGAATGTCTATTACTGATTTAGCCGCACGTTATAGAGAGAACTTTATTGAAGTCCGTTACAGACACGAGGAGCAGTGTCACCCGTGCCCACCAGGCTATGCCCACGGTTGGACCGACAGGTCTAGCCTGTGGGCCCTGTTGCGGGCGTATCGAACAGCCTGAATTTTGTCTTTAGACTTCGGGCTGTGCAGCGTGGCTTCCAACCTCGATAGACAAATATTCGAATCCCCATTAGTGATCAACTCATGCGTTTTCTTGTAGGAGTGGCTGCATTACACAGTACTTTTTCTTGACAGCAATCTTATAAATGCCAGGTGCGTTTTTCTGGCTTATTGAAACTTTCTGCCAATAAATCTGAATACTGTTCGAGGGGGGAGAGGTAAGGCGTGGGCTTTATTCTTGTTAATGAGATTAGCACTCAGAAATTTGTGAACAATTCTTTCAGTAAAGTGGAAGTTACTGGGAAGGTTGTAACAGTAGTAATATTGGTAGATTTAAAACTGATGTACACTGCTAGGCCTGTCAGCGGTGTAGGCTCTATATTTACCTGTTACGTGCAATATGTATATCCTTCCGCGAACTCCTATCCGTGTTTCACAGAGGACGTTCGCTTGCGTTGTTTCTGCTGAGCATGGTATTGCATGGTGGTGCTAACAAAATGAAGGTGCACCGAAAATAGGCCAACATATGCACATTTTACCCGTAATGAAGCTATTTTGTGCACCGAACACGTTCCAGAACTAACCCTGCGTGTGTATTGTTGACGCATCTGCAACCAAAGCATGCCGCTCGTCTGACGGAAGTATTAGGCTAACTCAAAAAAAGGGGTGTTTTTTGGAAATACCGTTGTTTCCTGCCCTTTTTTTATAGGTTGAATATGCCATCGAGGTTTCCACCCTAACAGACCTCATCAGTGCTCATTTCCCAGCTTCCAATCAACTCTCGTGGCAGAAAGCAGCCGCGATGTACCAAGCTTGTATGTCCTTCACCTCGGCATACGGGACGGAGGTAAGCGTCAGTACTGTCTTATCTCTAAGGAGAAAACTTGGTTTATGATGTCAACATGCTAAACGTTGTAGAGGCAAACAAGTTTCCACCGGGCATTCTTCCTAACTACTATATAATCAAAACGGAGCTGTAAAGTAGACCTTATGCTGACAAAGTTCAGTGCACGCCGTTTATGCTACAAATGAGCGCATAGACGCCTTTGCCAGGGCTAAATACAACATGGACGCGAAAACCTACTAGTAGGCTGTTTTATAAAAGGACGTATATCACCCGTGCCCTTCACGTCCACTGACACTCAATTTAGGCGCAACGAACACACATGCCGAAGGCGAACAGCAGCATGTTCACGCAGTTCTAAGCGAAACAACCGCGGTGCTTTGCTGTTATTCGAGAAACGCTAATGACTGACACGGTCGTTGTGCCACTAACGATTCAAACCCACAGACAGAGCACGAAGGTCAAGGGTTTCGTTCACGGCGCTTTTCTGTTGAACTTTATGCGCTAGGGACGCTCCCACACAGCAGCCAATAGGAAGGTTCCGGCTGGCGGAGGGTCTTTCCCGCCATGAACGCCGTTCAGGAGGCTCGCCGACCACGACAGCGCGCGCTCATCCGAGCATGGCAGTGCTGACGAAGAGCGGATCCCGCCGTCAGGGTCAAGTGAGCAGAGGAAGAGTGACTACGTCAATAAGCTCAACCCTACTATAGGAAAACAGGACACAGCAGCCAAACGGCAATAACACAAGAGAAATCCCATGGCGAAACCCCGAGAAACACAAGCGAAAGGCCGGTATCGAGCCGATCCCGAGGTGCGGGCGCAAAAGAAATGCTGGGAAAAGTGAAACATAGGGAGAGGGCGTACATTGCCCTTCCCCAGCATTCACTTAGGGAGGAGCTGCGCACAACTATTCCTTCCTGGACCCATCCAGCTCCAAGACTGCCGGAAGGATGGCGCGAGATCAGCATAACTGGTGCAAATGTGCTGCGTGATTATTACGCAGTGAAACAAATTCTGTGGAATAGACAACAAGGAAGGCTAAAAGGAAGCAACGAGAAGATGGCGAACACTGCAATTTTTATATTGTAGTACTGAATTGAACGATGGCGTGTATGGCGATATCTGTGGAGTGAGAAAGTGAAAGAGAGAAGGCTTCCATCGAATAATGATGTAAATACCTCGAACTTAATTAGGACAGCGGTAAGAATTTTAATAGCTTTTCGAAATAGGCATGTGCGACAAGAAGACTTGCGGCATTACCGAGCACTGTAACATTCCAGCGGCGTTCTTTTCTGTCTTGACCGATGCCGCTCTTTTTTGTTCGGAACAAGAAAGAAAGTTTCCCGAGTAAGGACAAGGACTGTACTGCGCTGGGCTAGGTGCCTTCGTAGACGTCACATGATGTTTACCTAACAAAAACGCCTTCCAAATGCCGAATTTGGATATCGCTGCTGTAGGTCTGCCGTACTGACGCCAGGTAAAATCAGTGTCTATGAAGTACTCGCGTTGGTCTCTCAGAATTTAGGAAACCCTCGCATCTCTTCTTCTAATAGGACGCTTTAGCCGTGTAGGAGCCGTAACCGTTGCGAGGAGCCAGCACTCGCTGGAGCCACACACATCTAAATGAGAATTAGGGGCCAGCACGTTAACATAAAATTAGGGCATGACGCGCACTGTCGTAACGTCTTTTCCTTCGTCTAAATAAATTTGGAGCTGCTTGAACCTTCTCAGCAAAGCAAGCAAAGCAGCACATTCAAGGCGGTCCACTTTTGTACATATCTCAGGAAAAACTGGATGAATTGGCTGGAGAAATCCCCGACACCTAACAGCGATAGCTTTCACCATGGTAAACCAGTTGAAAGTTACAACAGAACTCGCTTGTAGGGCAACGGAAATCGTTGTTGAAATAACAAGATTTCTCAGTAGGTAATACTGATTGTTAATTCGGCAACAGGCACTTCTGTTGTGCAACAAGACATTTTAGATGCGAAGCATTTCTTGCTTGGGGGTATGTCCCGCGGCCTGGTAGTCCGCACTCACACTACGCGTGCGCAACTCTCCACCTTCCCTCTCTCCAACAGCTGCGCGTGTCTCTCTCCACTTCTCTACGAACACCTGCTTGCGCTTCTCCTGCGTTCTCGCTTCTGCTCTCGCGGCGCATGCGCTACTCTCCTCCTCTAGGCTCCTCTCCTTCAAGTGGTAGAGCGCTACGCGCGTTCAGTCCAACGGGTCGCTCGCTGGATTTCAAGCAAGACGGACGTGCCGGCCGCGATGTCCTGGATTACTCCTCGTACCTCTCGCTGACCGGCGCCCCGTGACGGACTCCTCGCCCGCTATGCCGTGCGCTGCTCATCGTCGGGACCTTCTCCGTTTCGTCATTGTTGTGCACTGTGCCTCTAGCTGTGTTTCGCGGACCCGTCCCTGAACTCCCGTGACCGTTTCCCAATCTTTCCTGTCCTCTTTTCTCTTCGTTGGGTGGATGTGCTCCTCTCACTTTTCTCTCTATTTTCCTACTATTCTTTTATTCCCTCCTTACCCCCCACCCCTACAAGGCACTGCGCCGTGTCGCCTATAGGCAGACAGAAATTAGGTGCCTTTTTCCTTTCCTGAATAACCACTGAAGAAGAAAGTCCAACGCTTGCTTCGGTTGACTCCTCTGAAATGCGGGCTTATCACGCCGAAATTATCTCCTATGCAGCGCCGCGATGAGCGCCAGCGCATGCGCGTCCCCTCCCCCTCTCTCTCCTCTCTTACGCTGCCTCCCTCTCGCGCGCCTGTCGATCGCGTTCCCCGCTTGCCTTGTGAGAATTAACGGCCAGGCTAGAGGGAAGACACGACGCGCGTAGTGTTCCTCTTCGCGTTCCAGGACGCGAGGTTGGTAGCATGCCCGAGGTCGGTAGCATGCCCAACGAACGCCAACGGAACGCGATCGTGCAAGTGCTCCGGCTTCGGATCGCCTCATGATCCCCTTTAGCGGGAGATGGTGCAATTTTTGCCGTGATAACAGAAACGTATTCTGTCGCGTTTGTGTTGCTGCAGAATCCCAACAAAACAACGCTACAGACGAGAGGGTAACAACCACATGCCACGTCCCAGGGTACGACAAAGCGTCAGATTTTTCTGTCGTCGTATTCTGCTTTTCATAACAGCGACGACAATTAAGCCGGTGGTTAGGGCCGTTCGGTGTGGCCTTGCCGAGCGAGTCGTCACCATGCGTCGCTTATCAACGTGTTTCCAGCAGCGCAGACCTCTCCTCGCCCGCACTCTCGTCGTAGCTGCGCGTTCTGCGTAGTGCTGCCTGTTCGCCTACCCCCTAGCAAGAACTGCGCAGTCTGCCTAGCTTTGCCAGGCATGGTTCCGATGCCTCGCGTATGTGCTATGTATACTATGCTATAGCACGGGCGTAGGAAGGGGAAGCGAGAGTGAGGAAAAGTGATGTGAGGGTCAAGAGGAGAGAAATGACGGCGGGGGGGGGGGGGGGCAGAAGCCACCAGCTCCCTACCTTCTCAGTCTTCGCACCACTAGGATAGAGACAGGAGAACTATGTAAAGAGCGGTTACTGCAGCTGCAGTGTCCGCTATAGAGCCATGCGGCCGAATTAGAGAGCAAGGGAATAGAGACACACTCTAAAAAAAAAGGGAGCGAGAATGGAGCAACGGGCTCCGTTCCTCCTTCGGAGCAGCGACTTTCTCCCTTCCGGACGCTTTACTCGTCGCGCCCTCTTGCGGCAAGCGCCAATGGAGAAACTTTTCTCCTCAACCACGTGGGCTTGCGCGCGCGCGCATGCGCACGCCGAGTTACGTCGTGATTCTTCCGTGCTGCGGAGAGCGGCCGCCCTTTCGCGCTCACTCGGCAGCCGTCGCTACCCGACCTCGGCCAGCCGCGTGCAATTTCTTGTACCTAGGATTGATGCGAGCAATGCACGAGTGACGTTCATTGTTTTTGTTCTATGAGTTGAGTAACGTGTGTGGCGTTTTTTTTTTGTTTCTTTTTTTTAATCGCCTGGCGTGTGCGCGATGCGCCGCATACTTTCGTGTGTCTCGTGTTGTTTGTATACCTTTGCGCACGATCTCCTTGTCATAAATACAGTAAGTCCCGCTTCACAAAACAGTCTTGTTTTAATGAACACCTTAGACTACACAAATATTTTGATTTTTTTCGGCGTTAACATACTTGGCAAGGGCACGCGTTTTTAGTTTTGCACAGCACTTATAGCACTTATCTATACAAGCAATATAAAGAAGCATGAAAGTTAATTTTTTCAACATTTTAGCAAACGTGATACCACTGGGCAGTGCATGCGTGAAAGTATGATAATATATAATTCCTGGAGTTTTACGAGTCGAAACCACCATATGATCATTGAAGCGGTATGAGCCTTTGGACAGAAGATGAAGAAGCACGAGAGCCGGGGCAGGAAAGAAAAGGAGGATGAAGTTGAAAATAAAGCGGATTAAGATGGACGCCAGTTCCATACTGAAGCTTTAATGCTGTTCCGTTATTTTAAGTAGGAACACTACATTATTTTGGCGCAGCCGGCCATCGAAGCCATCATGTGGGTGACGTTCTTCATTGACGAGACCTCCGAGGAGAAGATCATCTTTTCGAAGTACCAAGTTCAAGACGAAGCAGCGGTAGACCTACCTCGTGAGCTCAGCTCGGAAGAACTCGTGAACCTGGTTGTGGAAAAGGCAGCCGTGGACACTACTGAACTACGACGGAAAGGTGCTGTGAAAGTGAACTTGCGTGTGGCGACCTTCAACGACCTAGTTCTTGAACCAGCGCGTCGAAAAGACTCAGGATCACGACCTTCGACAGAAGAGGTGAGCCTCGTTTTGAAAGCTCTTCAGCTGCAACAGGAACAGATGGTTCAACAAAACGAAATAATGACATCTCTTATAAGCTCTCTGAATGCTGAGAAACCGATGCCTGAATTCGTAGAACCTGATGCCTTCGACGGTGTGTCTTCAAGTCCAGAAAGTTGGCTTGATTTCTACGAATATGCCGCTGGAAAAAACAAGTGGCTCTCTGATGAGGCTAAAATCACCAACATGCGCGTTTACTTGAGAGGTGTTGCGCGAAAGTGGTATGAAACATGCATTCTGGAAGACAGTGACGACTCTTGGAGCCAGTGGAGGAAAAAGTTTTTGACTGCATTCCGAAGCAATCCAGTAGAAAGATGGAACACAGCGCTTAATTTCAAGTCTGAGCAAAGCTGCCTTGTCGAGTACTTCTTTGAGAAACGCCGTCTTTTAAAGCTGGCTGAGCCTTTGCTTCCGTCTACGGCCGTAGTTGCCTTAATAATGCATGGATTGCACACTAACGTGTTGAAGCAAGTGCAAATACTGTCGCCAAAAACTCTAGATGACCTCCTCGCGTGTCTTCAGAACATACCATCAGCTTCGGAAACAAGCATAACCGCCGAGTCAAGCAGCTGTTTCAGTCGGAGTAAAGCGGACTGGTCAAGCCGCGCTCAGCGAGAACCGAGCCACCTCGCAAGTAGCACAGATAACTTGCCCTGGCGCGTTCCAAGAGGTCGAGTGAATAATATCGACACTGAAGCTCAGGAGTATTCGACAGAAAAAAACTAATAAACGAGGGTGATCAGTCCCACCCGATGACTCCAAATGAGACTGTTTATTTAAGTTGCTCTAGCCTACTTCACATTCCCGTCAAAGTAGGAAACAAACATATGATGGCTCTGGTAGACAGCGGTGCTTCTGTGTCCATTATAAATGCCAAGCTGGTGGATACAAGTCGCTTGCATAGTGGAAGAATCCTACGAGTACAAGGCTATGATGGAAAAGTAACGTTGCATGATCAGTGGGCCTTTGTAAACATCGAGTTCCAAGGTCAGAAAATAGAGAGCGAAGTGTTGGTGATAGAGGGGGTGACGTACGACTTTTTGCTATCAAGACCAGATATAAAGAAGCTAAAGATCAATGTGTACTGGGACGATGTGGTTCTAGTCGAAGGAGTAGCAAGGAACGAGATATATCAGGGTAGACAAGATAATCTACGAGTTGTCAAGTGCGCGGAGGATATCGCAACGACCTACCCTGAACTTGTATGCATAGGAAGCTATCCTCAGGCGATGAAGTCGCACAAGGTTCCTTTCGAACTCGCTGACAAGACCGTCATCCGAAAAGCACCTTACAATATGTCAAGGGAGCGAAAGATGTGGCTCAAGAAAGAATTGCAGGAGATGCTAGATGCTGATATCATACGACCTTCGGTATCACCCTTCGCTTCTCCCATAACGATCGCACCGAAAGAAGACGGAACCTTCAGATTATGCACCGACTACAGGGTTCTCAATCGTCAGACAGACCTCATACCATTTCCTATGCCGAAGATCGACACAATTATAGATGAGACCGGGGGTTGCCGACATTTTTCCCGCATCGATTTATGCAAAGGTTTCTGGCAGATCCCACTAACCGAAGAAACAAAAATGTACACCGCTTTTATCACGCCATTCGATCTCTACGAATATAACCGGCTTCCTTTCGGTTGGAAAAACTCGCCAGCGTGGTTCCAGAAGATCATGAACGACGTCCTAAAGCCTTTCCTTGGTGTTTTTTGTAATGTGTACATAGACGACATTATAGTCTTCTCCAAAACAGAGGCTGAGCATCAGGACCATCTGTCTCAGGTGTTAAACGCCTTGAGCTTGGCACATCTCAAGGTTAATTTTAAGAAGAGTGCATTCTTTCAACAAAAAGTTGTGTTTCTTGGAAGAGTCTTCGATGGGAACACCAAAAGCACAAAACAAGAGTCCGTCGAGAAGATCTCCCAGTTGAAGAAACCATATGACGTCCATTCACTGCGTGTGTTTTTGGGATTGGCAGGACATTTCCGATCTTTCATAAAGGACTTTGCTGTCAAAACTAGATGCCTCACGCGCTTAACGCAGAAAGAAGTTCCCTTTGAATGGAGTGACGAATGTGAGAGAGTGTACCGTGACTTGGTGCACAGAATTTCTTCTGACCCAGTTCTGCGCATACCAGACTTCACTTTACCCTTTGAATTGAACACTGACGCCTCACATTATGGGACTGGTGCAGTGTTGTATCAAAAATGTATTGAAGCATCTGGCCGAGAAAAGCGACACGTAGTAGGTTACTACAGTTACACTTTCAAGCCGTCTGAAACAAACTACACTACTACGGAAAAGGAAGCACTGGCTGTTCTGAAGGCCGTTGACTACTTCCGTACGTACCTGGAAGGGACGAAGTTCACTTTGTTCACCGATCACCAGGCACTCACTCATCTCTTGAATATGACCCAAACTAAAGGGCGTATCGCCAGATGGGTGAATTACTTGCAGCAATTTGACTTCACCATCTCGCACCGACCAGGACCGCTTTTAACCGATGCAGATGCTCTATCAAGATTGATGGTACAAAACAACACAGAACAATCTGAAGAAATCAATGAGGTGAAGCTGTGGGAAGGCTCAGAACAACTGGTTTTTACTGAAGGTCGGTATCAAGTCCCACCAACTCTTGTTTCCAAAGTGCTTTACTTGTACCACGATAGCCCAGAATCTGGAGGACACGACGGATTTTGGCGTACCTACAACAAGTTGGTCAAGAGGTTTACGTGGCCTCACATGAAGAAAGACGTCAGTCAGTACGTTCGTTCATGCCATGTGTGTCAAGTACACAAAGTCAAGTATAAACAGCCTACGGACACCATGATACTACCTTGCCACTCGAACGTGCCTTTTGAAGTAGTTCACCTGGATTTCGCCGAACTTAACAAGAAACGGGAAGGAGTCAGAAAAACGCAAGCTTTTCTGCTGGCCATAGATGAATGCACCAGGATGGTCGCGGCACGAGCAGGAAAAGAAGATGCAAATAGCGTCATAAGCCTGCTCGAAAGAGACATGTTTAGAACTACGCGGACAATCGTATGCGATAACGGCCCCGCGTTCAAGAGTGAAAAGCTAGCAAGATGGGCTCGAGATCACAATGTATCGATCAAGTTCTGTGCGCCATACCATCCTGCGGCGAATGGGCTTGCAGAACGTGCCATACGGGACGTGAAACAGTACATCAAGATGTACGATAGTTTTCCTGGTGGATGTAAATGTTCTTTAGAAGCAGCCATAAAACATCATAACCGATCCTACACAAGTGGCTTGGGGTGCAGTCCACAGTACGCTTCTACAGGAGAAACCCCTATTCTGCAGGCAGACCGTGAGTTGGGACTCTTGGAAAACCTCAAGATTGTCGAGGAGAGGCAACAAAAATCACAGGAGGAGAGGTACCGAAAACGAATGAAAAAGAATTTCGACAAGAGGCATCGAGCAGACATGCCAGACATTCAAGTCACCGACCTCGTACTAGTGAGAAAAGGAATAAGAGATTCCAGTGCCAAATTTTACGGGCCTTACTCTGTGACCAAGACAGCCACCCAGAACGGAATTTTGAAGACTGTCTGGTACACTGGTGAACGTGGATCAGTTGAATGTGCTTCAATTGGGAATGTCTTCAAGTATTACCCCAGGAGGGGTAATTAAAAGAAAGCGGGAAGGGTGAAGCGGTATGAGCCTTTGGACAGAAGATGAAGAAGCACGAGAGCCGGGGCAGGAAAGAAAAGGAGGATGAAGTTGAAAATAAAGCGGATTAAGATGGACGCCAGTTCCATACTGAAGCTTTAATGCTGTTCCGTTATTTTAAGTAGGAACACTACAATCATGAGGCACGCCGTAGTGTGGGACTACGGATTATTTTCGATCAACTGGGGTTCTTTAACGTGCACCCGAACATAAGCACATGGGTGTTCTTTGCCTTTCGCCCCCATCGAAATGCAGCCGCCGTGGCCGCATATTCACGTTAAAGTGCATCATAATTGCACATATCTGAAAAATAAGTCAATGACTTCTGTCAATTAAGCCAAAATTCTCAATCACATGCGTTTTTTATTACGCATGCCATCACTGAGAATTAGAACGGACTTACGCACGCGTGCAGTATGTATCTCTCGTTCTCAGGATTTTGTTTTGGCGTGCGAAACTCAACACAAAATGCGCTTCTAATGACGGCTGTGCACAGTAGGTAATCACTAACACTCTCACTCACCTTTGTGAAAAGAGTATTCCAAATCCAACGCAAGACTAACCACCGCCACAACGACAACTACACAGTTGTCGCACAATGACCGCACTTTGACACGCCAGACGAATACCGTGACGTAACAGTAGCAGAGCAGCATGTAGCAGGGGCGTAGCCACGTTAGGGCACACCGGGCCCGTGCCCCCCCCCCCCCGAAATTTTTTTTGCCATAGCCTACAGAGCAGAAAATGACACTCGACCACATCTGCCTGCTCGTCCCCACTACAGATCAAGGAGGTGTCCCCCCTCCCCCCGAAAAAAATTTCTGCCTACGCCCCTGGCATGTAGGTACAGCGTACTGAAATATTGCAGAACACGTAGTGTTGGTAGCGTTCTTTTCCATAATTCGCGCGGTGTAGCCCTAGTTTCTCTCAAGTAATCGAGCTGCCGCGACGCCAAGAGCCACTGACATCGCTCTTGAAAGACCACCGTCCGGTGCGAGGCCATCTTGTCTTGTTTCTTCGCACGACCCGCGTTGTAACGTACGTATACACAACCGAGACCGCCGTTACTGCATCAGAAGCATTGTCATTGAAGGGCTAGAAGTTGACCGAATCCATGGCTCCTCGTCATACCTGTGGTCAACGCTTAAATAGAATGTGAAGAGATGTCAACGCCAAACCGCTCAACGAAGTCGACGCGACGAAGGCGACAGAATCTCAACTGCATGTTGCGCTTGGTTGCGCCATCCCACAGTAACTATAAAAAATAAAGAAATCAAAGAGGGAAATTTTATCTGTGGCCGCTGTCGAAAGATGGCGCTACTTCAAAACGGCGTTTGAATGGTATGCACGGTTCTCGATTTGGTCGTTTTCGCATTAACTTAATCAACTCTGTAATTATATCGTTCATTATTTAGCGGCTTTAGATTAACTGGTACGCTTGGCTTAGCCATAGCTACAATTTAATAATGTCTGCGTATATTGGGTTGCAGCCATGAAATGGTAAAGAGTTCAAGGAAAATGACGCATCACTTGTGCCACCATGGTCAACCGTAATTCAGTGACTATATAAGGGCCTGCGCTTCATAGAGGGGTATGTGTAAACACGTCTGTACGTACGCCTTTGTTGCGAATTGTTCATGTCATAGGTTGTATACATATGAATGAATGGTGTATTGAATTCAGTGAGTGTGTGTACTATGTGTCTGCGTAGTGAACGTGTGCGTATTAATAAAATGTGTGTCAAACCTTCCGGTGTCCTTGAGCAATTCATGAATGGGTCCACCTCGCCGAAATGCCATAGCGTACTATCATATCAACGTACGCCGCCGCAGTCAAAAACACCTTTTTTTAGTATCGTTTAATCTCTCTAGATGGCGCCAGCTACCACCTATTTCACGGCTGTGGCGCTTTCACAGCTCCACCTACTTTTATGTTGTTTAACATCCATCTATCGAAACTATGCTCTGCTGCGCCGGGATTGTTTTGATGCTACAGAATGTACATTTTGGAGGCACATGTCGGGGCCTATTGCCCCGTAAACGCGTGGATAACGTCGCCACACCGTGTGATGCTTCGACAAATAAAGACAGCAAGCCTAACGTACAGCCTCCGGGTGAGAGCCCCTTTGCAGTATCCGTCTCTTTTAAAGTGAACGCCGTCTCGCTGGCCGAGCGAAACGTACGAGTTACGTCGTTCCGTTTCGCGAGGTTTTAATCACTGCAGGTTTGTCTGCTTGATTTTATTGTCATATCATTCGGTATTAAGCTCAGCGGGACCGTTTTTTGTGATTACCAGTGCCGCGTACTCTTTATCAGTCGAGAATCGATGCACTCGCTAGGCCTAAATCTATTGCTCGCTTCACTGGCTTGGCGTCAGCCATCTTGATTTTGACGGGGGAGGAACGGTTTCTCCATTGAAAAGGGAGGAAAGTTCCTCCATTTGAAGACGAACATTGGGGACATCGCCGTTTCTTCATTAAAGGAGAGAGGGTCACTCCATTTTTTTAAGAGTGCAGGACTTCTCCCTCTCGTGAAATGCATTGTGACACCAAGACATTATAAGTTTCGGCTTTAGTTGCCTGCGCGCGCGGCTCAAAATTTCGGAGTGTCCTACGTCGTTTTTTTGTTTCTACTTTTATCGCTACAGCCGGTCTCTGGGTTACATGTCTGAATAGCCAAGTTGAGAATTTTTTGTTATCACGAGAATACACGAGATTGCAAGAATTATTCACGAGCCGTCATTGCACTTGACCTCTAGGAAACGCGCAATTTGGAAAATAGACGGAAGACGTGTTGTGATGCTCATTTTCTACGGGGGGAAAAAAGCGACCAAAATACCACACAGTCAATATATTGGATGCAACGAGCCCTGTCGGGTTCTAGCCACACCAAAATACGGAGCGGTTGTTGCCACGCGAAGCTCCGCTGGTGTGCGTCAGCTTAGAAAGAGATCGAAAGAATGTGTCAGGTGAACTTTTGGGTCATATGGGAAAACTACGAGGAGACGCGAAAGGTACAACCGTTTAACGCGTGGAATTAGAAACAATCGCTATTTTCTTTCACTAACGCCGCATTGTGAGGATTGCTCTATGCTCTATGATATAAAGCGTTACATTACAGGACCTTATTCTGTGTTCCTTCAAACCCACGAGCATGCATATCTAAGTTCCGGCATCCGCGATAGAATTCCACGTAGTAGAGCCCCAACCGGCACATTATCACAGATGAAAACTTTTTACAAGCTCGAAATAAATGCGCGGGGCGAAACCCTTTCCGATCGTACCGAAGCGAGAATTTTGGAGGCACGCGGTACTTATCTTCAGGCTTCTGCAAGTTATCTTGCGCCAAGCGTTTTAAAAACGCGAGCGACGCGCTGCTATCGTTGATCGCTTCAAACGCTCGTTGCGTTTTCGGCACGCCATTTGTTTACACCGAACTATCGTTATATGATAACGCGAGTGCCAAAAGAAATGCGCATCTGGGGAATGTCAAAATTGGCAAGAACCTTTTATAAGTTTACGTCGAAGCGCCCGACTCCTAGCTACGGCGCAATTACAACATCCAATGTACCCTAAGCCTAACTACATATTAGCGCCGGTAACAACCTTACTACGCAGCACATCGAGGGACACACAATTGAGAGGGTTCTTGCTGTCGCCTACGCAGCAGGCGACACCGTATTGCCGTGCCCAAAAGCGCTACTGTCACACAAAATACAGCTCTATACCACGACTTCTCCGGAGTGAATACCGCGACTTCTCGGCGGCAAAAACAGATGGCGCCGAAACACGCATAGGAGCGGCCCTGCTTCGATAAGCGCCATAGCTGGTCTGGCGATGACGTCGTAGAGCCGCGTGAAATGCGATATAGAAACGGCTGGCTCAATAGCAACATACAATGCCAAATCCTATTGTTAATGTCAAACCTAATTATTACACTCCGTTTCACACATAAGGCACAACGCTGTTGAATCAATGCACGAAGTTCGTTCATCAATGTACGTAACCCCGCGCGTCTCATGCTCGGCCTTTGGGGTTGTAAGCGCCGTGCTAGCCGAGCACGACTCTGCTTGTGAGGCGTCGCGACCAGCTGCAAAATAAATACCACAAACTAAAAACAAGGGAGCGCTGAGCTATGTGGGCCCTCATACTGATAGCCGTAAAATGAAGCTTGTTTATTTCTATAGCACAAAACGCCTTCATGTATTACTCAGCCTAAAAAGAAATATAACGCACATTCTGTGCGATGAAAAGAATTAATTATTTGTTGGTGCGAGCGCATTTACTGCAAGAAGTCTCGCTAGCCACCACATGGTTGCACCTGATGCATGAAGAGGAGTATAGCTCTATAAATTCACGGTTCACTTTGCTGTTATAACCCGTTCATATCACCTGTCTCAACTCACCAACCGTCTTTCAGCAAATTATATTGTATAGGTGGTAAAGTACTCGTGATATTGCGCCAAATATACTCTAACAGTGCGTTTCATTTGTTACCGATTTGCCCTGTTTCTCTCGCAGACGTCCGACCTCGTGAACTGGATGAAATCGTTAAACCTGGACTTGCTCAACAGGAACACACTCGCGACTGTCAATCCAGTTGAGATGATGGTGCGCGGCTCTCTCGACCTCGGTGTAGAGGCTGTGATCTCCCTTACCTTCCACAGTAGGGCTTTTATGAACGGAAGGAGACTGATGCAGGTGCGGAAGCAAATTAGCGTCAATCATTCAATTCCAGTAACGAAGCCACATTGTTATGTGGGTGCTGTTAGATACAAGGGTGCGGTAAAAGTGGCGAACGTCAATTGCGGTTCGTGGAGCCGAATTTTATCTCAAAATGTACACGTCGAACCACAAGTCCGTTTTAACAAACGCTAGATCCAGTTTCGCGCCAAGGCGGCAACTTTCCGACCCAGACCGGCGGCGAAAAAAATTTGAGGTCGGCTTCACGAAAACTTTTTGCCTACTTTTGAACTTCTATTTTCGCATACTTAATAGCAAATTTGCTTAGTATGACGCTAACACGTAGCGATTATATATTCCTTGCGTAGCACGCCAGTTCACCGGCGAGTAGGGTTACTAAGAAAAGACAGAAAAAAAAAAAAACAACGGCGTGCCGCACCGGAATGTCGAGCATTCCCAATTACTTTGGATTGTTCTGCAAAGGTCGATCGGTGGAAATATATGTTGTTTCTTTCTCTCCCTCGGAAAAACTTGAACGCGCAAGGCGAACAGTAGGGCGTATTGTGGAAGTAACGCGGCCATCGACGTTAAAGGTGCAATCTTCATAAACACATCTCCACATGCCGACACGCCTTACAGCTGATGAGATTGGCGAAGACCGGCGAATGTGCTCGAGTCTATCGTAGCCCCGAGCGTATCACTTTTGTTTCCGGGCACAAGTGTTGCTAACAAATTGGTGGATCTTTAGCGACCATATATATATATATATATATATATATATATATATATATAATAGTTGAAGAAATGAAGGAGCACACTTACGAAAATTGCATATTTTTACTCATTTACGTTTCGGCTGTGGCACGGCTTTCGTCAGAATCATGTCACACCATATCATATATATATATATATATATATATATATATATATATGAATAGAAGGACTCACGCATGAAATGAGGTTTATTAACGTTTCGGCTGATGGGCGACCCTTCGTCAGAATGAATGCAGTACATATGAGAGACAGTATTGATAGGTGTAGCTTCACACTGTGGCGCAGTGCACCATAATCGAACGTTCTGCGCATCGACAACAACGAGTTATAGGCGCATTGTGGACACAACCCTGCGAATAACAATAGGACAAACAAAGATATCGCGTAAGACAAGAAACCGCGTCACTGGCCAGGGAGATACTGCGACACATGAACATATCAGATTCATTGACGCCGTGCAAGGCGTACATAGCACAGGAACGCACTCTG
This sequence comes from Rhipicephalus sanguineus, assembly GCF_013339695.2. Classification (NCBI taxonomy): domain Eukaryota; kingdom Metazoa; phylum Arthropoda; class Arachnida; order Ixodida; family Ixodidae; genus Rhipicephalus; species Rhipicephalus sanguineus. Next base: position 100,223,326 of record NC_051179.1, on the reverse strand, counting down.
CGAATAGCATCGGGCAAAAAAAGTAAATGAATAGCAAGCTTTCTCTAAAGAATGCATGCCCATTCCAACAAAGGCAAGTTTGTACTTGCATGGAAGTGTGCACTGTATACTATGCAAGTATGCTAGCCAGCTTACCTGCGTTTTTGTTTAAGCCACTATAAACCGTGTTGAACTTGTGGATTAAAAATGACTTGCGCATTTCGCGCTTATAATGTGACGTGAATCCCGATTCCAATATAGTCGCCGTAAATGATTCAAAGGTATGCCCGGTGCTGGCGACGTGTCTAGATATTGGCAAATGAAGCATGGAGTGCACATGCGCCTTGTGGTTGTTGAATCGCTAGCGAAAGGTATTTCGGTTTGACCGATGTACTGCGACTTGCAGATGGAGCGCTCAAGCAAACAATATACATTACCTGTCTCACACGTAAAATCGCCAGGAATTTTCAAATTAAAACCATTGGCGCCAATTTTGATGGCAATCCCGTCTTCAAGATTTCGTCTTCAAAAGGTAGCTAATTGTACGGTGTTCCTCAACAGCTGGCAAGAATTTCGTGCTTTCATTTTAGTGTTTGATGTCCCCAAATTTATTTGGACACGAGGCATCCAGCTGCACATAATACATATATTGGTCTAAGTAAACAGTACTCTCGCCAGTGTCCTTTACGTCGCAGGGCGTAACGCTAGCTCAAGCAGCTAAATTTTTAGCACATTTACACAGCACACATACAGCTGCATTCCGCCCATTTAAATATCGGCTTCACTAAGAGTAACACAGCTTCTCTTGTAAAGCATCATCGTTACAAGATTAAGATCGCGCAGATAGCTTCCCAAAGTGATCGATGAACCATACCGCAGGTGATACTCTCTGATAGCACGCTTTTGTGAGGAAGATGCATTATTGCAAGAGCGCTCGTGAAACAAAAATTCCGTTCCGCGAAACTACCCGAAAAGCCTACTCTCTTGATTACGCGATGCATGTTGAAATTACGAGTTTTCACAAAACTTTGTGCACAACTTGTAATATGAGGCAACAAAACATCGTTTCACTCTTTCGCGAGCTGCACTGCAATTACGATTCACACGTACTACAGCGAGCACGTTTTTTTACGAATGTAACAGCGTACATACCTGACGAGGTTGCTTCCGCAGCCTGCTCGGCACGTACTGTATACATTGTGGACATGCATGAGCAAGGTGCTCTTGATTTTCCAAGAAAAACAGCGAAAATGTCCAGGCCAGAAAAGACGCGAAACACGCTCTCCGACTGGCTGAGTTTCGGGAGTTTCGCGTATGCTTTGAGCAGCGTCTGCTGGCATGGCAGCCCGTGCATGTTGTTTCGAAGCGTGTGAGATAGATGGCGCAACGCACGATGCAAGTATGGCGCTGCGCATGAAACTCGCTGTGTTCTAGGTCTATAGCATCGCAAGAGAGTGAGAAATGAATGTGAAGGTGAGGAGGAGGGGAGAGGGTAAAAGCATCACATACCCATGTAAAGTGTAGCATAACAAGGGGTTGGGAAAGTAAATATAGAGTGACGAGAAATAAAACAGAAGAGGAGAGGGTAAAACATATCATAGCCATGCATTGCATAGTATAGCAACGGGTGGGAAAGAAGAGGAATGGTGAGGACGATAGAAAGGAAAAGGGAGGGTACAGCATAGTATACCAGGGGCGAGTGGAGGAGGGAGGCGAATTAGAGGTTGGAGAGATGCAAGCGGTCAAGAGGAGAGGATGTTTCTCCAGTGCTAAACTATGCCCACGTTCGCTTAGCTTTGCATCACTTTGCAATTCATCGCTGAGGCTTTTCCACAGCTTTGCTGTGCATTGACATTTACGATGTTAGTCATTTAAAGGAACGCAGAAATTGTAGAGTTACACGAGATCGGATTCAAAGGAGTTGGTGACTGGCCCTACTTCGGAAGACATTACAATTTTTGCTATCACTTTCATTGTTGCCCCCTTGTGACGACGCTGTCACTTTTTATTGCGATAGCAATTACATGGACAGTCTCGATGGGCTTTTGCCGTCGCCGTCATGTCCTTCCGATATGAAGTCCAAGTTGATAAGATCCCCCCGCGAATTGTATGTTCTACCGCGGGTAAAAGCGCGCGAGCGGGGGTGACGAACGCGGCGGAAGCAGAATTCAAACGAGCCGGCCCTGTTCCGTCGCTCGGAGGGTGCATGCGATAAGATGACCCCGCTCAGGAGCCCCGCCCGTTTATAACGAGCATTTAAAAACGCGAAGACGCGAGGAAGGGGGGGTGTCGCGCGAGGAGGAACCTTGAACTTTTAATATATATATATATGCATATATATATACTATATATATATATATATATATATATATATATATATATATATATATATATATATATATATATATATATATATATATATATATATATATAAGGGCTCGGTCGCGATCGCTGGCGCGCGCGCAATCTCGAAAGCGATGAACGCGGGGCGGGCGGCTCGTATACACTTCTACGTGCTGCGCTCTCATAGTGAACTGACTATGCGGAGAGCATCGCTCCCTGGAGCGGCCGTATTTTCTTACACCATCCTTTTGTAGTTCCGCGAGATCGGATACAAGACAATTAGCTGCCAGCCTCACTTCGCGTAACACAACAATTTGTTGCTATTGCATTCTTTACTTCGCCCTTGCGGTGAAAGTGACATTTTACTGCCAACACAAACTTAAATTTTTAAGAGCATTTTTCATTTCCTGTTCATTAACAGATGGACTACAGCAAACAACAATCCATATGGCAATCCGCGGAACACGGCTTCAATGACTATGTACTTTTTCTGATATCGCTTGGTGGAACTTCGTTTTTTACCTACGACCTCGCTTCGAAACTACGCGGATATGAAAACCACCGTGAGATGCATTCGTTTTTGTTCCTCTCAAAGTACGATACTTAGTGTCAAAGGCATGTGCAATTGTTCGAGGAAGCTATTACATGTTGCTGCCTATGCCGTCAAAGTAATTAGTATCGTTATTACGTTGTGACCTAGTGCTTGCTGTAATTTTTGCACCATTTTCTGCTTCCGCCATTATTTTTTACCCAAAAGCAAAACGGAAGCATTTTTTATTGTTGCTAATATCTCTTTCACAATAATCCCAGCTGAATCACTTTCCACTGTAAATAGATGGAGTGTGTAATATGTATAAATTGGGTGCGACCACAACGCATAATCAATGGCAACGTGGGTATACCAACACCAGAAGCGGCATGTTATGCCGATATGTATGCTTATACGTGTCCCGAGAACGCACGCACGACGTAACTTTTTTTTACCCGTGTGCACGTTACAAAATGACGCTAAAGATTTGTATAAATTTGTTAAATTGGCTGTAACAAGGGCTCAATCACAGTGATCACGTGGGTATTACCAACACCAGAAGCGGCAAGCCGTCATAGCGCTTGTTATACGTGTCCCGAGAACGCACGCACGTTTCGAACCCGTGTGCAGGGGTCCATGTGTAGTGAAGTATGTGGTATGTGGACAAGGGCTGTTGGAATCACAGTGATTGAGCACCAGCGGCGGTCATTTCGACTTGACAAATCCGGTCGATAGAGCCGGCGGCATGCCGGAACCTGAAGGGGTCCATGTGTAGTGAAGTATGTGGTATAGTAGACCCTTCGCGTTGTAGGCCGTCGAGGCTGGTAGGCCTGGATAGTGCTACGTAGACCAACATCAGTGGATGGTGTTTGTCGTATTGGTAGACTACTTGGACTGTATGTGGCCTACGTAGCCTAGTCTACAACGCGGCTGTCAATCAATCTGGCATCATCCTCGGTCAGCATGAGGCCATCGCCCAGCCTAGTAAGAAATGAAGAGTACACTGCGTCGTTCTGGTGGACGAAGTAACTTTGTAACTCGTCATATGTAACTAACATATGTAACTTTCGTTAATGTATTCCTCCGGGGTCAAGCAATGCTTCAACATAGCTTGCTGAATCATAGTAATACAAAACGTAATATTTATTAGAACTGCTATGAAAGCGGAGCCAACACTGGAATTACAGACGTTAATCTGATATGGCGCCTGTATCGTAGGGAGGCACATCGTAGGAATATCATGTTGTGTTTACTGCTTTCTTGTAAAATTAGATAGCCAGCACCACAACCACAATTGACGTTGCACCGATATTACGCCTGCGTAGGCTGTTTTTTCCAAACCAGTTTATAGACCTGGCGTGGCTCAGTGGTAGAATACCTGATTGCCACGCAGAATGCTTGGGTTCGATTCCTGCTGGGATCCTAATTTGCATTCTTTCCATTCGTTGAGTCAACGCTGGCTGATGTCGGTTTTCTTTAAACGCTGTAGCATTTAGGTTACCAATGTCTGTTCTTGCCGTTCCTGGGTAGATATAAACTGTCAACGTTATTGGCGCACCCGTACGCCGCGGCCCGTGGTAAACGGGTATTGCCACACGTGTCTAGTGGAAAGGGTACACCAAGTTGATGACGTACGCAACAGGATTTTAACGTTATTCATGTCATGACCCGGCAATCATATTCGTCAAATCCTCTTACCCTCCCATGCAAGTTTTGGTCTACACCAAGTTAAGGAGGCGATCATGAGAGCACCCAGACGTAGGGCTAGATAGATAGATATAGATACGTAAGAAATAGAAACGCATTTAAAAAGTGCCATTGAGCGGGTTTGGGGGAGTGTGCTGGAGCCCACGTTTGGACAAGCGGTCTCGCTTTTTCTCAGCTCAATGACGGTATGGCCGATGCAGAACTACTGCTGCGATAATCTAAACACAGACTGTTGAATGTTTAGTACTGCAGCGTTCCCAAAATCGCAGAGCGCCCTGTTTCCATGAGCGAGGCACCGTTTTATTGTTCAGTGCCAATGCCATTGGGAAACCACGTGTTTTTGTAATGGGTATAGCAGGCACATGAGCATGCAGTAGTTGTGTTTGGGCACTAAAATCAAAAGTGAGCGTCACAAAAACCTGCAAATCTCCATGGGTGCGTGATCGTGAAATCTACGCTATGTCGACGCTACACAGATCAAGAAACGGAAAACAGTGTGTTGAACACGCGCTTAACTTCCTGCCATGGGTTTTTTCATCTGTGTAGTGTCTATTTAGCGGAAATATAAAGATACACAAACACCAATTAACCTGCCTTGTAGCTCTATCACGTGGGTGCACCACAGTCTTGGTGAAATTGTCGAACGTGCTTCGCTGCGGTATACAGTTGCTGCCGCTGGTCACGTAATGGTATAGCACACTCGCCTACGTTCCTACCCTTCCGCGGAGTGTTTCTAGGCTGCATGGAGTCACGCCCCGTAAGAAATGACGTGTATTTCAATGTAAAGTAGCGTTTTTTCGAAAGTGCCTCTGCGTGTTGCGTCATCGGCGTGACAGTCACAGAATTAAAGCGTATTTTGCACCTTAGTCCTCGGATTTCATATTTCTTTATGCAGTTGAAGACACCGCGAAAGCCACACTCACCGACAGATACAGCCTGGCGCACATTTCTGACATAAGCCGCTGCACACACTCATACGACTGTTCAGGTACGTGAAAGATTTGAAGTAGGTTCACTACCCTGTTGAAAATGTGTGCAGCATGGGGAAGTCTGAATTCCGTGATCCATCATAATAGTGGAATATAGTTATATATCGTGGTATCTGGTATGTGCTGTAGTATGCTGGCATACTACAGCACATACCAGCACATACCGCTGGCATATGATGACGGAACGCGAAACTGCTTTACAGCGTTAAAACCATTGTACCTACCGGTCACACACAAATATGAGCGTAGAAGGCGTTGTAGAAAGCCGCATGAAAAAAACGAGACCTTCCGTCGACAGCACTCGAACGTCTCACCCTCAGATGCCCAACCGAGCACTTCACTATTGTGCCACTCGAAACACGCCCTCCTTTACGCAAAATAACTGGTAAAAACACGAACACCGTTTTGGCTTGAGCTTTAAATGTCGAATACTCAAGGCAGTCGCGATCTTCCTTTCCAGTTTAAATTTACTTGTTGAGTACACACAAACAAAATGCTTCCAGCAACGAACGGTATGCCAATAATGGCAACAGTGCTAACGTTCTCTGACAATTAACTACCTAACTCGAAATAAATATGCCAAGTGGACCGAGGAGCCGGTATATTTTACCGCCTGTTACTGCCGGTTTCAATAGCTTCGTGACGCTCTTTCCAAAAGTTCACATTTACAGACGTTTTCTGCTGACTGTAACCTCATTCGATGATACGCGCGTACTTGATTGAGTGCTGTGTTGTTTTTTTAGTTCTTGTTATTTCGCGCGTGCAATGATATGCAGTGGCCGCGCCAGTGCGCTGATTTGTCGCTGTATCGATCGGTACACCTGCATAACCACATGGCCAAAAAGTAACGCATTGCGCGGAAAATGTATGAAATCATATTAGTTCAATAAGGTGATCGTACTCTCTGTTCTCACGTATCAGTCACAGAAGTGCCGGCGAGTGCGACCGGAGACTGTCGGAGACTGGGGGCGTTTGCCGTTTGACTGGGAGCGATAGGAAAGAAGCGGCGCAAGAAGCGATGCTCATGGCTTCTCGCGCGTACACCATGCACAAGAAAAAAGCGCTTCATTTATGTTAACCGATGCCAAATCTGCATGGTACAGACATTTGCAGTCATCGGAATTGTGTACCTTGAAACCCATAAGAGCCGATGGCATGGCGAAGGACGCGATCGGTACCCTGGGCCTAGCCTTTGGTGGAATTCATACTGGGTGACACATCTCTCGGCGCGGGTGACTTTCAAGGTTGGAGTTTGTGCATTTTAGCTTCAGAAGGGTTTTCACTGTTACCTTAAGGGGGGACACTGCTCTTAAAAAAATTTTCTTTATTTCTTCATCGATTTCGATGAAACTCGGTGACTTTATGTATAATTGTGTGCTGATTTCAAATATGCAATTTTTTTATATTATAATGTGTAGTTTTTAAAATGAAAATATTTCCTCTGCCTTTTGGGGAGCAAGATTTTTTCTAAACTGAGTGAGTTACAAATTAAATCAGCATATCTCAATAATCTGGTATCAGAACTGTGTGCAGTGCAACAAAAATGGATGTTCTAAACCCATTTGAACAAAAGTTATGTTATGTTGAACATTCACGAGTGAGTCAATTTCAAGCCAGAATTTCACTTGTGAATGTTCAACATGCCATAACTTATGTTCTAATGGGTTTAGAACACCCATTTTTGTTGCACTGCACACAGTTCTGATTCCAGATTATTGTGATCTACTGATTTAATTTGTAACTCACTCAGTTTAGAAAAAATCTGGCTCCCCAAAAGGCACATGAAATATTTTGCATTAAAAAAATACATAATAAACTAGAAAAATAATTGCATATTTGAAATTAGTGCACAAATATACATAAACTCTAAAAGTTTCATCAAAATCGATCAAGAAATAAAATTTTTTTTTTCAAGTGCCATGTCCCCCCTTAAAGCGCAGCGCAGGTAGTTGACCGTGCGAGAATGCATTTCCAGTGTGGCGATATCGAGTGGTGGCTGTCTTCAAGAGTACGCGTTGGAAGAGGTTGCGAAGCTAGAGCTCATTTACTTCTCGTAAACTGCGCGGTGACGAGACATTCACAGCAGCTGTTCAGGCCGATGCACAAGCCTCATAAACGTTACAATACAGCAACACATCACGATTTTTAAACTTATATATGCGCGTGCAGTAGCGAATGCAAATATTCACTGCTTCTGTGCTGCACGAAAATTTTGCCCGTTACTGATGCCTGATGAATAAAAAAAAGAAAGCGTGCTAGACCCCCGCAATGATCGGCGCTGGCTTCTTGGTTTAATAACATATTTTTCTGCTATTCGGCAGTAAAAAATACAAATAACAGTGATTTCCCATATTGCCACATGCACCCAGCTAGATGTACTGATGCGGCCACCCAGCTGCCCATGCAGTCAGCTCTATGATTCCATCATGCCACCATCATGTCAATTGTTGACAAAGATATCTGCCAAAGCACCACAATCAGCTAGCATTTTCAACTTTCACCATCATTGGTCACTCTGGCCAATGATGGTGTTTTTAGTTTATACATTATTTGTTCCATCTTACGCACTATTCTTCCACCACATCCGCTATTATTTCTACATTATCCACCAAGAACACCGTAGGGATGGTAAAATCGATGGGACGATTAATCGATTAAAGGCGCACCGTTAATCCATTAATCGTAATCGATTTCCGCCTTTCAGTTAATTGAATTAATTGATTAAAGCTCTTCGATTAATCGATTACGGCAACCTCCCCCCCCCCCACCCCAACACCGCCCCTTGGCCGGTGTGCATGAGTGCGAGGCGAGCGATGCCGAGACGCAGAAGTTGAGCGCAGCTACTCTTTTTCACTAGAGCGCATATTTGTACGCTAGCAGAACGAGGCCAAAGCCGGCGGTGGCCCTATCCTATAGAGGCAGAAACGAACTCGCCCTGGTCTCCGTCGCCTACAGCGTCTACCTCCAAGCCCTGCCCAAGGCTTCAAGCCCTGGCAGGAGGCGGCCCCACCCCGACGAGGCACAGATGCACTTCACCGCTTTTCATAGCTCACAGCCTACTGCATTCACCTCCTCTCACCCCCCTTATATCGTGTGCTGGTTAACTGACGGCAAAGTGCACGTGACGCTTGCTTGGTATATTGCGTTCTTAATACATTTTGGTGTGTACACTGCTTCCTTTGTCATGTCATAATGACGAACAATCGCAAGAGGAGCACGGTGTGGACGTTGTTCACAGAAGATTAAAAAACGTTGACTGCGATGTGTGATACAGGTGATAAGGATTACTACGAAAACTCTTTAGATATCAGCTGCTTCTCGCCCACTTTATTAATGTGCCAAAGAGTCATCCTCTAAAGAAAAATGGCCATGAGCAAAATTACAATGTTGAAAACCCCGTTCCCGAAGGCACGAATCCGCCTCTTCAGATAAGTGATCGGTATCTCGCTACATAGCCAAGATCTTTTGTGTAATTTATCTTGAAAATCAGGTCGCTCTTCTATTACAAAAACGAATTTTATGTTTCAAATTTTTTTGGACTGTTGTTAATTCGCATTCGTTGAAAAAGCTGCGTCCTCTGCGCAGGACCTCTTCGTTGGTCCTTGTGTTTTCAGCGCTATGGCTTTATTGAATGAAAGTATCAATGCGGTGCGCCAACGCTCAACAGCGAAGTTGGTTGTTTTCTGTAGATTTCGGACGTGCTAACGCATTGTCTAGTTGCTAATTTTATTTGTGTTCGTTTTCGGCTCCGCGCTGTTTCATCGCACGAACTCAGCTCTCCTTGACTTTGATAAACTAGCGATATTGTTCGCCTGCAGTATCTATGGCAACTTTCTTGGGTATTTTATTTAACTCTCAGGTCCGCCATGGTGGCTCAGTGGTTACGGCGCTCAGCTGCTGACCCGAAGGAAACCGGTCCGAATCCGGCCGTGGCGGTCGCATTTCGACGGAGGCAGAATGGTAGAGGCCCGTGTACTGTGCAATGTAGTGAGTGTTAAAGAACACCAGATTGTGAAAATTTCCGGAGCCCTCCATTTCGGCGTCCCTCATAATCATATCGTGGTTTCGGGACGTAGAACCCCACATATTATTAGTTTCTAACTCTATATGCCAACTAGCCCAAATGGCCGCCTTATAGCGTATACATACCATTTTCATGGTTGTAAGGCTAGCTTTACTGCGATGCAGTTAGCCCAGTTCATAGCAGTTAGTCTAGTCACTTCCGCAAACAGCGTGTTCAAGCGCAGTTTCCTTGCGCTATGACGCGGAAAATGTAGAATCAGCTATATTGAAATAAACACACATAATATACAAACCCCAGCACGTGCAAATACGACCTCGTCTCCACTTGAAGCACAATAGGTGCCGCCTTTAGTTCGGCGAATATGCAGCGCAAGGAAGCGCGCTCGTGGATTATAAAAATGACCTAACAGACACGGAAGAAATGCAGCTTTCAACTAATGCTTGTACTCCCACGTCAGCCAGCCTATACAGGCCCCCGTGTACTGCTGTTACGCGAAAGGACAGTCGCGAAATACAATGTGTTGTAATGAGAACTAATAGACAAATAAAGCCGAAGAAAGTATAGGGGATGTTATTTGTAACTATGATGTAAATGTGAAGAAAGTAAAGTGTACGAAAAGGAAACTTGCCGCTGGCAGGGACCGAACCTGCGACCTTCGAATACCACGTCCGATGATCTACCAACTGAGCTGCAGCGGCGGTCATCCCCTAGTCCACTGTATAGGGTATATATGTTTTTCTTTGTGCTTAACAAAGAAAAACATGCCCTCAAAGTTCTCCTTTTTTCGTTTTTATGTTCTAATGTCTGATACATGACACGCTGACAGCTTGGGCTCCACGGTGGTCTAGTGGTTACGGGGCTAGTGGTTACCGTAGGAGAGGAGGAACATCTGGCGTCTTTCGCTAAGCAGCTGGCGCCTTTTCGTTTTGCTTTAGAAACGTCTGGCGTCTTTTCGTTCTGCTTCTAGAAAACATCTGGCGTCTTTCGTTGGTTTATTTCATCAATCAACGGCGTTTTGAACAACATTTTCATTGTTTAATCACGCACAGGAGAAATCTCACCAGGCACTACCTTGGAGGTAAACAATGGCTGCTAATCGGAATGAGAGACAGAAGAAGTCGGCTTTTAGCTAACACTTCCACTTCTACTTCTACTAACGTTTCCTACTGGAACATGCCAATGGCTGCTAATGGGGAATGAGAGACAGAAGAAGTCGGCTTTTAGTTAACGCGCACGCTGCGAATTTTTTATTGTTCAACAACGCACAGGAGAAATCTCCCACCGGCACCACCTTGGAGGTCAAGATCTGGTACTAGCGTTATGCACTACGACGGGGACCAACTGGTGCCGCTTTAAGAAGCTTCGCCCCTAAATAGGTCCAGGATCGAATCTCAGTTGAACCCGGGCCCTCTGCGTTGTAGTCGAGTGCACTACCGAAGAGCCACGCTGGTGCTTGAGACTCATTTGCAAAAAACCCTATTGAGGCGTCATGTCGGGCAAAGGACCTGTGTAGTATAGCGTGGCAAGGGATGATTTTTTTTTCTTGATTAACGTACATCACAAGCTTTTACTGTTTACTGGAAGCGCAATGCAGCGCTGAGAGTCGTAACTCCAAGGCTTTGCTTATCAATTGTCATTTCCCGTTATCGGTAATTTCTAGATATCAGGGGCGTGCGAATTTCGACTTCTAAACTTCAAAGCGAATGCGAATATTCAAAACCAAGTGCGAATCGAATATCTTCAATGAAGGAGAGTACACCTACTGATTTTATCCACATCTCATTTACATCCCGTTCTCCCCCTCTCGCGAAGGGGCTACGACGTGACCCACAATTTATGGGCTTTACCTCACGCGGGAACATTGTTATTTTCCATCAGTTTCTTTCTCATATAAAGGTTGTGTCATCCGATATCAGCACCCAATCTTCCAGTGTCGCTGCAAATCTGCGCGGCAAACTTTTTCTTCGGTATCTCTTTAACCACGGTGTTTCGTGGAAAGAACAAACAGTTCTTGCCACCGATCACCTTACATTGCTCCTAAGGACTTCATTTACGAAAAATTGGAAATTCCTCCGCTGCGTGTGCAAATATCGAGCCTTTCCAGCTGGCTGCATATTATTTATTTTTCTATAAAGATAACGATTGAAGCGGAGTTTGCAGTAGGAAAGTTTGCATGCTTAGCTCGGATCTCCGCAAGGGGCAGAAACGCGAGCTCGGCAGAAAATTCTGAGTTGGGGCACCATTTCTTTCAAGTCGTTCGCTCACACACTATAAATGCGAAATTAAGGATATTCTACTCTCCACTTTAACTTTGACGGACAAAAACACAAATAATAAATCATAATATTTACCTAACATTGAAAGATGATCTGCATTTAAAAGGCAGTTTCGCATGCGTAATGAAAGCGGCATTGAAATGGGAAAATTCAAATCATATTTGCACCAAATTCCGTCACTTTACAAATAACCGCATTGTGTTTCTCAAAAGCAGCGGTAGCTTATCTCCAGCAGATTCAATTGCATAAGTGCATCACATCGAAACGAAGCCATTGCAACACAATTCATTTCTGTGCGCAATACAGGAAAGCAAACTATCAGTGAGGTTCACTGATCAGACGCTCCAAAATCTGCAACAGCCACTATTGGTCCATCTTGATAAATTTCTTGCGAGCATATGCGTTGAAAACGACTCGCGTTGAATCACAACACAACATTGCATACACCACAGAACGAAGGAACGAACGTGTCTCTCATGAGTTTACGTAAGGCTTTGTTGTATCATGTTTAATGTGGACAGAAGTACGCCACTGAAATATTTCCACCGCTTAAATTATCATGAGCAACAGCAAGGAAAAGTAAACATTACCGAATTTCGCGTACGTCCCTAATTTAATAAAGCGCTTATGTAAACGAAAACACACAGCGCTCTTCGGCAAACCCGCATGATAATATAGTATGATACAACTTTAGAAGTCAGCGGCATTTCCTTGTCAAAGGCGGATGAACACAAGTCTGCAGCAATGGGCGTGCACTCGGGACTAAAATTAAGAGCGGGAGGGCCGGCGGCTCCGCCTTCGGAGAACATGGGCGCGTGCATGAGCGGGACTATTCCTTTAGTCGCGGAGGCGATCTTCTGCCGCGCTTCGGTCGTTTCGGCGGGGCCTGTCCGGACTTGTTAAGTTGTATCCGACTATAGAAATAGCGCGCACACAATTTACTTACTCATCGGCGAGAAAGAAGTCGCTAGTAAACTATACCAAACAAAAATATTGTGATTCAACTTTTTTTGCATTACTGCCTTTCCACAGCGATGACGCGCATTCTGGTGAGCAACGACAATCTTTGAACGTCTTTTATTCTTCGGGCTTGTGCGCGGCCTTATGTCAACAATGTCAGACCCATGCAGCAACCTCTGTTGCGCACCACAGCGAAACGCTTTACCATTGACCCTGAGTCAGGCCCTTGCTGTCGCGCACGCTAGGTGGAGATTGCTCACTTGAAGTACGCCATATGACAGCCCTGCACCCTGACTAACTACTTGCCATTCCTCTCTCTTTATTCCTTCCAGATGATTGAGCGACCTTTATTAAAGAATACACCAATAACACCTACAGGGCTTCCGACATAATTTTCTATCGACTAGATATTGGTACAATGGTGGCGCACCTCTTCGAGAGCGAGTCTGTTGGCAAGGAAGGCCTGCAATACTTGGTCGCCTGGACCTTCTACAGGCAGCTGTTCGAGTTCACCGTCCCAATCTGGTTTCTGAAAGACAGGAGTGCAAATGACGCTTGCTACGAACATGTCAAAAAGGTCATGAAGCTGGCAATCACCAGTCACCACTTCCAGTCAGGTACGTACAGGGTCGTCCACTCTTAGTACGAACACAACGCAACATGGCCGCGCTCTGCGAAGCGCCAGCGCTCGCGGTGAGGTCGCGCGTCGAAGCTAATCGGCGCAGGCGCACAGGAGTGGCGTGATCTCTTGTGCAGAGATGGAGTGGCGTGCTTGCTTGGCTGTGAAGCACACGTAACTCTAAGTATGTCTATAGCGGCTGAGTGCGCCGTAACGGCGCTGCGGGCAAGTGTTCTTTGTTTACTGCAGAGTTTAGTACAATTTTCCAGCTACGACACATGAGCGGTTCCGCAGTTCATTGCCGCAGCTTGTGTTCAGTGCTTCCGATTTTGGTAATTGCTGAGCATTTCCTTGATTTACAAGATTTAACGCGCAAGCGAACGACTCTGCCTATTTGAGAGGCGCTCTAAAAATTCGCTCTGCAGCGCATAAATTCGGCTTCTTTAGCATGCACTGGGATTAAGTAGCATAAGGGGGTGTTTGAACTGCGCGTACATGACAATTCACTCAGAGCGGTTACGTTTCGGTCGCGGAAGCTTCATGTCGATGTCTGTAGGCTTTCTTTATAAATACAGGAATAGTACGCACTGTCGATACTTTTCATGTGCGTAAGACCTATAGGGAATGGTCATACGCACCCAGGACGATGGTCCTGATTTTGTGGGCTGCATGATAATACGAGTACACACATTCGCGTTCGCACTGTGTTTATGTTTGGTTACTTGGGCACAGTGGTCCTTCCCTTGTTAGCACCCGCTATCTATCGTTTTTGTTCTCACACCCACACTTCCCCACAATGTAGTGACGCGCACAATGACCAGTTACACGACACGCCTTCGTGGAAGGGATTCTCGGTTCTGGATGTTCACAGCTTCTGACTTCTCTTCCTAAACGAATGGCCAAGCTGATCATCAATATCAGAAATATCATCAAGATGTTCGAAATTTTTCATGCGGAAATATATCCCGACGACTGTAAAAGCATCCTGCCGTTCATCACGTCCTCCTTTCAACACAGCATGGCGCGAGACCACTGCTATAAATGCAGTCTTGTCCACGCTTAGCCCACGATCGATGCCTTGCACACTATCGCAATATGCTGTAGCCGCTAGTAAGAAGTCTGTCATCTCACCGGCCTTTGCGTTCTGGATACTCAACGGCAACTCTAAAGTTACTGTGGTTCGTTCTAGCATGAGATGACACTCTTTTGGCTGGCGACGTTGTTGTGGGGCTGCAAATGATTTCTATGCCCCTAAACGTTCTTTCACTCGGCGTATATTTGTCAGCTGACGTTGCGTCACAGTATGAGCTTATATATGTACGGATCTCCTTGGCTTTCAATGCCACTGCAGGTTATTTCGTAATATAGGTGCACAGTTGGCCCTGGGCAGTCGAAATTACCTTGAGCACTCATCTACAGCCTTTCTCTTTCAGGTAGAGCTGCTTTGCGGCCTTAAATACCATTTACACGCAACCGCACGCACTAACATATAAAGTATATTTTAACCTATCCCCCCTCCCCCCAGAAAAAAGTTCCACGCTGTGCCACTGGTAGTAATCATGATATAAATGTAAAAAAAATTAAACTCGCCGAAAACACAACTTGCAGCCGGTAGGAACCGAGCCTACAATGTTCGGAGGACGCGTGCAATGCTCTACCGATCGAGCTACAGCGTCGGTCGTCCTAACATTCAACTTACTGGCTCTTTCTGCGCACGTAAACTTGTGAGTGTTAGCGAGCGCCGCTCGTAGTTATGATGGCGAGTGTACAACGCTCTTTTTTTGCCTAGCTGGCAGCTGTCCAATAAACTAGCTTATAGTGTCTGCCGCAACGAAGCTCGCTATGAGCGCACAAAGTTGTCAGAAGTACGTGGCGAAGCCTTTAACAAACATGGCGTTGAGTTTGAGCCACCTCAACGCAGTACGGGCGCTATGTTGCCGCAAGAGCTTAGCTCTGCGTCAGAAATAAAGGGTGCATTTAGCAAGCGTAAGAGGAATAGAAAGTGGCAAATATTTTTTAGATAGGAAAGCATCTTATGCTCGAGGCAGAGTCCGTTCTGCGGCGCCCGCACCCATACTGCTCATGCGCCAACTCACCCCTCTGCTCGCGTGAGTGCTAGGAGGTGGGAGGAGGTGGCGTGAGCGCTGCCTCCGCTTCGTTTCTCCTCTCCCGTTTCTCTCTCGCCGCCACAGCTGAGCGCTCGTATATAATGCGGCGCGCGCTCGCTCCCGTTGCACTCTGCTTCGCAATGGCGCTATGGACGCTCGCGAAGCTGAACGTAAACGGCAACGCCGGCAGGCGAATCTCGAAGCTGCGAGGCTGCGAAAGCGCGCATTCGCTGTGCTTCCGTCATTCTCTCTCTGTGCAATGGTCTGCGAAACGCCATGAACAACGTCAACGTCGGTGCTAGTTGCAGCGGCAGCGCCACCGTCGCGGAACAGAGGAAGGCTCGGGAAGCCGAACGTAAACGTTAGCGTCGGCAAGCGGTAATTCAAACGCCTAGACAACCACCGTATCATAAGTCATATAAGAGAAACGGAAACTCGATGCGCACCACCGCTATGCTTTCGCATCCTACCATGGTTGCCCGTAGGAGGAGATTATGTGAAAATTTTTGTGAGGCGTTTCGTAAAAGAATTTACCTACCAAAGACACAAGCTAAATCAAAGGCGGGGTAGGCTTCACATGGTTACACGGCAGATTGTCAAAGCATTCAATGGACGGACACAAGATACATGGAACGCAATTTCTTCGTATTTCTAAATCCAGAAAATAAAAATTTCCCGACTTCTGCGGGCACGGTCGCTCTACTAAAAGGGCAAATTATTGGGTCCTATCACAACTTTTGAAAATAGACAGAAAATGCTGCGATATGTAGTGGATAACATTCAGTACATCCTCTGGGAACATCCATTGAGACCATATGGGTCCGTACTCACAAAAATTTCTTACGCCCCAAAATCTGGTAAAAGTTGATTTCAGCCAATCACGCTACATACTTATCATTAGCGAAGCCGGCTGACGATTGGGAAAACGCACTTACGACAAAGAATTATTTTTATTTCCGCATCGGAATCATAAAATATTTCATAGAACGAAGCAAGAAAATGGCGATTTCTCCTCCAAGACAGCGAGAAATTGCTTGCTCTCCCGTGCGTAGAAGGCGGGACTAAACTGGCATTGCCTGATTTTCTAATCGCGAAATCGTCCTCAATAATGCATCCATTATTACGGCCAAAGCCTTACACGCATCTTCAAAAGCGAAAATTCACCGTCACCGAATCTGTGGCATCGACTTCAACATGAGAGATGCAAGAGTCACCATCACGTGATGACGTCCTCGTATGACGTTATCATGGCGTCATAGAATAACAAATTTTTGTCGTCATCATGAACTCACAATGCCGTCACTATGGCCTCACATGACGTAACGTCACATGCTGACGTCATCACATGACATGGTCGCTTGTTCGAAAGAGGTCCAATCACGGAGACAATGAAAAACCAGGAGAGGCGCAGAATGTTTCCAATGCCTCCGATCCTGGACGAAGTGCAAAATCACTTTAGTTGCAGAAAGCTTCGGAAGGGGGCAGGGCAGGATCAATACCTATATGAAAAGAAAAAGAAGATGGCTTTTGCTATCGAGTCGTCTTATGCAAGCATGTAAGGGACCGAGTGAGTTTTTGTAGCGTTAGCTACACTGGCCGAGGTGGAGCAGTTTCGCGTGGCAGTTCGAGAGCCGTGCTGCACATGCGCGAGGAGCCGCCGCCGCCGCTCGCCTCGCCGGTCTGCGCATTCCAGAGGAGTGACGTCATAGTCGCCGCAGACTCACTGGCGCCGACGCGCGCCCAGCTGTGCGCCTCCGTTGCGCAGTTGCCGTCTGACGCTGCGCTGGAGCCGCTTGATAGCGCCTCTGATTTTGCGCGCATTCGCAGACGTATAAGTAGAGCTATATATATAGTGGAGAGGAGGAGGAGAGAAAAAAAGGACCGGAGGACAGGGAGGTTAGCCAGTTGTCAGACCGGATGGCTGGCGTTTGGAATTGTGGTATGGCCATGAAGAAGGAGAGCGCAAATGGTGCTAAGCGGTCCAGAAAAGCGCAGAAGCTTGACAACCAGGAAAGCTAGGAATAATCAGCTGAACCTTAGCTAACGCTACGTATATCCTATTATAACCGAGCTAAGCCACTGCATTTTTTTGTCTTAAACTCAATATTTGAGTTTATTACCTTTAGGCGATGTAGCTACCCTTAACTAACCACTAACTGACTGAACATATAAATTAAAAAAAATCTAGCTTATCTTAATGCTTCCGGATAACTTTCTTGGTATAAACTGTGGCACATTCTCCGAAAAAAAGTGTATTCTCTTCTCTTGTAGATTTGGGTATCAAAGAGGCGGGTGAAAGCTTTTCCATAGCAAAAACGTTAAGGAATTCTCCGTAGGACAGAAGCATAACCCTTCATTACACAGTGTGCCCAATTCGGCACATAGTGATTCGGACTTTTTAAGGCTATTCCACGAAAATTGCTAAGAAACTGGCTCGCGCACTGCAATGCCTATAGTCTTCCCGATCTCGAATAAAAGACGTACTACCGTCTACTGAAAGCTTTACACAGCAGGAGCAGTTCTTGACTCAGAAAAGCTCTCGAAATGATTTTGCGCGCGGGCAAACCAGATGTTTGTAAAAGCAGAACGAAAGAACGCCAGATGTTTTTCTTAAAGTGTAGTAGTAGTAGTTGTATTTAGCCACCTCGCCCGATCGTCAACGGGCGAGGTGGACCGGCAACGGCGCGAGGACCCTGCCGTACGAGAGTTAAATCACACTAAAAGACATACTTTGCGGGCGATACACTCTAGTGAGCTTTCAACTTTTCGTCTTAATGTACATGATAAAGAAATTATTTCTACGAAAAACGCAAGGCACACCTTGAGCAATATGTTTGGTTTTGGGACGCTAAATGGAACCATGAGGCGATGCGAAGCCGGAGCACTTGCACGATCGCGTTCCGTTGGCTTTCGTTGGGCATGCTACCGACCTCGCGTCGTGGAACGCGCGTCCTGTCTTCCCTCTAGCCTTGCCTTTAATTCGCACAGGGCGAGCGGGGAATGCGGTCGCTCTTGGCGCTCTTTCGCTCGGGAGCGGACTTCTTCCTTGCATTTCACCGATCACAAGTGATAATGAAGGGACCACGTAAACCAACAGCACAATAAAAGTTTGATGTTTAATATACACACGTTTCACACTCTTTATATTATGTACTGGGGCATTTCACAAAGTTTCACTTGATTCCCTCCGTAGCTTGTTCACCCCGTTTTGTTTGTAGCATATCAAATTTTTGCAGCAATGAATAAAAAAATGTTTGCGTGGTTTGGGGGTAAACAACAAACAGGGATAAAAGGTTTTTTTTTTTCGCGTACAAAACTGACCACAAGTCGGTCTGCGCTAGATCTGGCACTCCATGTCTCCATGCCTGGCACACTGTTCAAATCTCCGCTTGAGTGCCAACAGAGTGACAGCATTGATTCAAGCACGTTTTACGGGCTGCGAAAGCCTGGACAAAGGACCTTTGGCCCTGATATTCCCTCCGAAAGTGAAGATTCACACGTCCTGGACTCGGATGATGATTTTATAATGGGCGTGTGAATAATAAATTAGTTTTCGAGAAATGTATATCAGTGTTGAGTGTGGCGCACTTTTGTAGTTTCTGGCGTCATAACGTGATACAATTCATGTTTTGCTAGCTGGATACGCCCTGCGAAACAGTCAGCAGTTTTCACGGTGGTTTTCGCGTGCAGGAATGCAAATATTACAGCGATGAACACTCAAGCCGCCACTGCCAGTGCCCCGTTGCATGCAGTTACGACTGATGGTGCATGCTCAGCATGTTGAACATTGGTTGCGGGGTTTTGCTTTGCATAGGTGGTACAGAAGAGACACTTACGAAGGCACAGAAAAACAATACTAGAGCAGGTGGACGCTATATTCTCCCACCTGCTCTAGTTGTGTTCCTTTTATTTGTGCCTTCGTAACTGTCTCTTCTGTACCGCCCATGCAGCGGAAAACCCCGCAACACATATTGAACTTGCAACACCTAGCCCAAAGAGTGCTTCATTGAGCTCAGCATGTGCTGAGATTTAGGCCTAGATGCGAACAATGCTGCGTAAACAAATAAGCTATGCGGATGCACCATAACGCGCATAATGCTGAAGGCCTGCAGTAAAGACGGACTGACGTTCTTCGTTGTTCTTCTCTAATATGAGGGTTGTGCGCACCGCGACTATAGCTCCACGCCACGCTGTTGGGCATCGCGTATCTCAGCTTACGGCTGCATCTGCGCAGAGCTGATAGACGGAGTAGACAAGGCGACGGTGAGTTAAGGCAAATTTATATAAACAGAGGCGTTACATATTCAGCACTGGGGCCGACAACTTATGGGGCTCACACTGAGGTGCGACGACGTCCCGGGATTTCTCTTCCTGTCTCCCCGCGCAGCTTGGTTCTTTTATAGCCCTGGCCGATTTCTTGCATCAGCCGGAGCCTCCAATGAGGAACCGCCGTTGGTCGCTGGCTTAACTCGGATCCGTGGATAAGAGAGCTTGCCGCACGTCGCGTGAGCGATTGTTGCCGTCGGTTGCGTCAGGCGCACCGCAGGAGTTGCCGTGGGTTGCATGAGACTCCCGCCTTGGTTGGTACCCGTCGCATCAGGCACTTTGCGGGTGTTGACGTTGGTTGCATCAGACAGTCTATCGATGTCGACGCCACTTGCGTCAGACGTTCTACCAGCTTTAATGCCTTGCTGAAGCAAGGAAGTTTGGGTTGGGAGCCCTGACATAATAACGCTGTGTGCATACCACAGGGTGGCGTATTTGCAGGTTTCAGTCCACTGAATTGAAAACTGCATGCTAGAAACGCGTAGAATTTTCATTTGTTGTGTTCGTTGGTGGTATCGCGGTTTAGGAACGCCGGTAGTGCATTCATAATGCCAGCGCTCTGAGACGCCTGGTGACTGTCCGGCGTCACTTTGTGCAAAGAACTCTGTGTGTTGCAACTAATACAAAGCCCACCGCTGCTTGAAATAGGAAGCAACTGCACTATACTCCGTTTTACACCTCAGGCGTAACGTTGAGGAGGCTAAGCAAGAATTTTGTCCATGCAAAAATGTGCAAGTACGCGCGTATCACGCGTGCCTTTCACACTTGACTTGAATAAAGCATTTGAAAATGTGCGACACGTGGCATTTCTCCAAAACCTCAGTCAGCTCAACGTGGGTCCGCGCTCTTTACAATATGCTACTAGCCTTTTTATCGAACAGAACCGTTAAGATCCAACTACGATCGCAGCGCACGGGATTGCTTACTCACCTGTCACGAAAGTACTTTACATTAGCGCAATTCCCGCATGATCTGCCCACCAACCCTGAATCTCTCTCCCAGGCTGAGCAAACCGTTTGGCGCCGACTCCAAACGGGCACCCATACTTGTCACTCCATGGATTCCCGAATTCATGAGGTTGACGCCTTACCCTGTTGTCCGCTCTACTTGAGTCCACGAGCCGACATAATCACGTATATCGCCATTGTCCAAACAAGCCGAATCACCGCTTTGCGGGGTCTCAAAGAGAGCAGCGACGGGAGGCGGCTGTGCGCAGCTCACAAACGGACGCCCAATTCCACATTGTATACTGGGCCATGGGGTTCGCCGAAGCGCAGACTTTCGGCGACCTAGAGCGGGCTGAAGGCTCATCGTCTTCCTCTTCCCTGAACCCATCCCCCACTCACGTGACTTATTTCATGGCGTCAATGAGGTTGTATCCTCCTCCTCCTTCCTTTCGTTCTTGTAAACGCTAGTGCGCGCCGAGCACGAGCCTCTGCGTCAGGCTTTATTATGGTCTCCAAATTGTTTCACAAAATCTTCTCATTGTACAGGGGTCAGGGCCTCAGTCAGGCGCATGCTCGCGCCTTTGCCCTCACACCTTTGGTTTTCTGTACGAAAACAATCAAGCGTGTGAATAAAAAAAAATACCAGGAAAACAAAAGGAAAGACACTCTAAGCGACCCAGAACAACTTCTTGAACCAGTGTGGCAGGATTTGTTTATTTCTAAGGCGCAAAGCACCTTCACTTATTAGACAGCCTAAAAAAAAACAAATCATATTGCGAATGGTAAAATGGTTGAACTATTGCGAACGCATCAATTGCAACAAGTCTCGCTGGCCTCTACAGGTTTGCACCTGACATATGTAACGGAGTATATGAGCCGATTCCACTATACTTAATGCGAAAGAGTTATCTGCGGATTTGCACAATGTACCATATTTGGCACACACCGATATCTTCATTTCTATGAGTCGAATAAGTCAATTTTTTTCTAGAATACTTTCTCTTCGTGCACAATACGATCGCATAGCAAAAACTTTTTTCCCTCATCATTCAATATTTCTTGCCATAGCGGGATAGTATAGAACTGTGAATTTTCTTCATAATGTTTTAGCACATCTCTGAATAAGTTGAGGCAGGAACTTAGAGAACACAAGGCACTCACGGAAAAATGGAGGCTTAAAGTCACGAGAAATCGTTGAGCAAGGAACGCGACTGGAAGCCGACGTTTAGGCAAGTGGACCTGTCTTCTTGGAGCAGCTGTTTCAACGAGAGTGTATGAGAGGTAAAACATTCGGACAGCTTGGCAGGTGACTTGTTTCAAGGGTAGCGTGTAGCATCCTCAAACTATATGCGAAAAAAAACAAACTCTCGTGTAAGTTAGGGCTGTGCCAAACAAAGGAATGAACCCCAAAACTTCCCCCTTCTTTCAATCCTCCGTGAATAGTTCTTAAATTTACGCGGGAAGTGCGAGCGCGTTAGCACGCGAAATGTAGATATTTTTTATAACCCATGAATGGCCATTATTTATTAGGTGTATAAGCTGCAGTGACGCCTACCAATGTTTTCCGAAAATTGCAGTTTCTGCGAAAAAAATGCAATTTCCAGGGCAATCATATAAGTTTAGTATATTAAACACAGCAGTGCTAAGAAAAGGAATAGTGTCTAGCTGTAATGGCCACAACATCCCGGCCATGACATGTGTTATTTTGTGTGTGAGGTGAGTTTATCTTCCAATTTTGTAATGATGTATTCCACAG
Source organism: Rhipicephalus sanguineus (assembly GCF_013339695.2). Classification (NCBI taxonomy): domain Eukaryota; kingdom Metazoa; phylum Arthropoda; class Arachnida; order Ixodida; family Ixodidae; genus Rhipicephalus; species Rhipicephalus sanguineus. The sequence goes on along the minus strand of NC_051179.1, from coordinate 100,200,763 downwards.
AGTTTTACGTAACACTGCGCCCTGCCATCTTTCTTTACCGAACAGTGGTTCCACCTCGCATGGTTTACCAGACGAAGCGCATGGCGTCAAGAATCCGCAGCGCCTTCGAGGAGGCCTTGCAGTCCTCGAGTTGGCTCACTGCAGAAATTCGAGCACTTGCACTTAACAAGTTGATCAACATAACCGTCTACGTGGGGAGTCCAGGACGCCGACTAGACCCTGACTACGTCGAACAGGTTTACAGTGAGTATTCATGAATATATGTAGATTAGATTAGAAATGTATATAGATTTTGTCGCCGCAAGACGTCTTACAGTGTGCTCCGAGAGCTTTCATGTAGCGTAGTGAATGTTGCTTACGTGTCTGAACTGCTAGCTGGATGGGAACAAAATTCCATTAAATCACGTGCAAGGGCACGCCGACTGTAAGGGCGCGACAACAGAGCCCAGAATATTTCTTAGATTAATGTTTGTTATTTAGAAGAGGCAGAGAGTGCTGTTGTTTAGTTCAAGGCGTCTGCCTTCAATATTATGTGTAGAGTTTCTCATGTTCGGCATGACATGTTTGCGTCAAAATATTTTTGGTTATTTCGGAGTGTCCATAGCGTGAATAGGATGAATAATGCTAATTTAGATAAAAACTCGCTATTTAATTAACAGGCGGATGGTCAATCAGCAGGGAATGCCTAAATAATCAGCCGCTGATTGTCCAGCGGACGAACGATTTTCTCGTATGTGGGTAATGCCGTCCTTTTGTTTGGATCATGCATTATACAATGGAAGCGAAAGACGCAACATTTTAGGAAGAATATGGTGACTTTTTTTATTATTCATGGCTTAATGTTTGTTTCACAAAACCTCCTCATTATCCCCCACGGCAACGGTTGAAAGCAGCAGGAGAAGCCTGTGAATTATGCTACGTCCCCGCTATTACTATTTATCATCGTTGCAGAAATTGTGGAGTGTCGCTACGTTCCATTTCATTGAAATATGGGCACCATTGCACAAAGTCCAAGCCGTGACGTGGTGTTCACACTAGAGCTCTATATAAACTGAGTCAAAGTAGTGCCAGGTGGTGTGACGGTGACGAAGGCTGCAGCAAGACTAGGAAATACGTAACTATTTATTTCGGCCAACTTGTGACCGGCATATGAAAAGTCAAAATACAAGAAGTTCACGCTGTACACTGAAAGCGGCAAGAAAAGTCGTCAGCCGTCGAGAAATCTGATCTTCAGTAAAGCGCATCGGCTTTTTATGCGTGTGGCATCGAAGGTTCAAGCGTTATCGTTGGTGGCCCAGGTAGTTCCAGAATAAACTGTAGAGTTCGCGTTGCGCTGCTCAAGCTGACCAGAAGATTCTAAAATAACCTAAACGTTCCCAAACGTGCGGTTGCAGTTTGCGCAAGGCAGTGGTTATACGTTTAATGAACCAATTACATAAAAATACAAAACGAAGCGCGCGTGGCAGTAATTAGCAGCACGTATAGCCATATTCACTGCCTATCATTACACGGATCATCACAATAATGCACACTGTTGTTTCATGTAACATATATCCAGTCAAAGTTGCTGTAGCCTTTTGTAGATTCTTAATGATCGCTACAAAAAAATTATGTTATTAGTACGTACGAGACCAACTTATTCTGCTGCGTAATCAGCAACTAGCAAAATTCAATTCAATTCAGTTTATTTCTTTTCATTGATACAGTGTTTTTGTGCAAAAAAGTGTTGGACCAGTAGACACAGGCTTGAGTACGCCCATAGTCAAAATACTTGTAGCAGCAGCTACAATGTCAACCGCATATCTAGTAATCAGTAATATAACTTTATACGGTTAGGCAAAATACGTACACTGAAGATCAGATAAAGGGAAGCAGTATATTGTATACATATGGATCACTGGGCAAATACATAGTTGCAAGAATACAGAGCCACATATCTCAACCGAAAAGAAACAGCATATTTTGCACAGAAGCAGCATTTTCGCAAATGTCTGTGTGCAGGTGCTTACGCTGAATAGCTCCGAGAATAAATAATCTGGCACAGTATGAGACACGTGAGCAGTAAACTGGGGAAAATCACGCTATTTTTAGAGGTGTAGTTTTTTCACGGCAGGCACGAAATGGTTAGCAATTTTTAGCTCAGGGGGTACGGCGTTCCAGATTTTGGAGCCATGAAACTCAAGCAGTCGTTGGCCATAGGTGTTGCGAGTAACTGGAAGGTTGAAGTTTATATTTGTTGCGCTCCTTGTATTGCGATTAGGTGCAATGAACAAGCTTGGTGATAACTAGTGATTCCCGCGTAAAATATTCTTGATCAAAATGGACTTTCATTTCGCAGGCCATAGAGAATGGTAATATACCGAGTCGATTGAAAAGCAGGCTGTTATCATGATGCTGGCTTGTGTATGTCATAATGCGCAAGGCCTTTTTCTGTAATCGAATGATAGGATGTGTGTTTTATATGTACCAGACCATGATTCAGAACAGTATACGATGTGTCAGTGTAATATAGAAAAGTAAACAATTTTAAGTATGCTAAGATTAGGACATTCTCCTGCATTTTATTAGCAAAAAGGAAGCGGAAGCTAATTTCGCACATATACTAGATATATGTGGTCTGGAGTTCAAACTGCAGTCCAATAATACCCCTAACTATTTTATGTTGTCTAGTTCCACCTACGAGGTGAATTTGTATGGCTATGGTGTCACATTTGGCATAACGGGAGTGGAATACTATTTATTTTGTATTGTCTCTGTTTAGCGTTAATTTATTACATGCATGCACAGTTGATATGTTTGATAACTCGCTATTTATTGTACTCTGTAATTCGCTAAGGGATTTCCCCGGATATAATAGCGCGGCATTATCGGCGTAAATAACAGATTTTGATGACTTTAGTGCTGCTCGGAGGTCATTGACATATAGCGAGAACTGTATGGGCCCCAAACCTGATCCTTGCGGAACTCCTGTAACAATAGTAATATGTTGCGAAGAAAAGAAGCCAAAACTTACATACTATTTTCCACCATTTAGGTAGCTTGAAAAGAGGTTCATTGTAGCTTCGCCAAAACCATATGTTCGTAATTTTTTTATAAGTATGGAATGACAGACGGTATCAAAGGCTGTTTTTTTTATATAAAAATATTCCTACGGCAAACTCGTTCAGGTGTAGAGCTGAGTATATATGCTGGGTTAGTTTTAGCACTGCTGATGACGTTGATCGATTGGTTCGGAATCCGGGTTGGGACTCTGTCAGAAGCTTGTTTTCATTTAGGTAGTGCTTCAGCTGAGCCGTCATGACCTTCTCAAATACAGTATTTAAGATGCTAAGCCAGAGATAGGCCGATAGCTTCTATGTTCATTGATAACGCCACATTTATATATAGGAGAGACTCTTCCGATCTTTAAAATGTCAGGGTATATGCGTCGGCTTATTGAATTCACCCACCAGCAAAACATGTGCGGAAATTAAAAGAAATGCACATTTTGAAATCTAATTCAAAGTCACCGTTCTCGGATTTTGATCCTGAATGGACATGAATGGTTAATAGAGTTTGTGTTATTCCTAATAACAAAATTTATTAACTTACTTGTCAGAGTAGCTTAGCAGTAGGGACGTGCGAATAATGAAATTTAGAATCAAATACGGATAGAATAGCGATCATACAGATTCGAATACGAACAAGAATTGAATATTATTAGAATGCTTTTTTGATAGCAATGCAGCCATTTTTATGACAGGCCTAGAATTTTGGAACTTTTGATTTCAAAGATATATTCACAAATATTAGGACTGTAACATTACCGTTAGATTTAAACGTCAATAGATACCACACTTATGTAAACTGAGGTGAGCTAGTATGCTGTAGCGACCAGTGCCTTCGAGGTATTTTTAACTGTAGGGTGAATACAGCAGACATCTTCATTATTCAAGGTTGTACTTTATCATCAACCTTTAAGTAACTCTAAGACGAAAAAGTGAAATAATATTTTATGCACAAACATCATGAATCTCATGATAATGATAGTGGATGGAGGACAGATTCGCATCGCGGGATTAAACCGGAAATTTTTCGATCCCGTGACGAGTAAAGCATCGAGAGTCCCGTAATATCTTGACCTGTAGGTATCTTGGTAATTGAATAATGAAAACAACAAAAATGATCATTCGCTCTTCCAACGTGTTGTTCTTCTGGGGTTTTCCCGTCAGCGCAGATTACTCCAAAAGTGCTTGAAAAATATTCGATATATGGAACATGCACTACTCGATTCGAGTACCGAAACGAATTGAGCACTATTCCATTAACTATTTGAAATTTTCCTGTAATCGTAGATTCCTATTTAGCAGGTAAGGTGTAATATGGCAGCTTAGCTGGTATGTTAGCTGATATATGTGAGGACACAGAGTTGACTCACAACCAAGGGTGCCTCATTTTATTTCAATACCAATGCACAACTTCCTTCGCGCTTAGATTTAGGTTCACGGTAAATCTCACCAGGTAATAAAGACTATTCAGGAGCCCTCCACTACGGCGTGCTCCGTATCATATTGTTAATTTGTCAGGTGAAACCACATAACTTTAAAAATTACATAATGCAATTAAAGAAAGCGTGAAACCGCAAAAGTAATTCTGATTTGAAGACCCTCTCGTAATCGGAAAACTAGGAATTGTTTATGCAGACTTGCTTCTTTGCCTGCGCAAAATTTTTTTTCTGCTGAATCAAAGGCCTGAGGTGGGTAAAACTGCTCGACTTCATATCTGGATGTATTAAGCTATGCCTTATAATAATATTGTTAAAATCACGCGAAAGTCACTAACCTCTTGTCACTAACCTGCGAACACACTTTGGTGCGTTTTCCGAATGGGCCTTGAATTAACCTATTGATAAGCTTTAAGACATTAAACCCCATCAACCAACACAAAAGTATTGATAGAAGAGCTTGCACAACTCGCAGATACCCTAAGAGTCGTGCAAGCTCTTCTAACCAGTCGAATTACCTACGTACCTCGCTCTCAATAGATCTGAAGTGGACAATCTGAATGTTGTCATCCGCAAAGATAGGAAGCCCATCATGGGGCTACCTGCGATCGCGTCGACCACCAGACTCCTCCGAAGGGGTACACAACACCTGGCAAGAGCTGGTAGAAGCACGACGGATCAGCCAACTCGAGAGGCTCAAGCTCACGTCGACGGGCAGATCAAGCCGTGCGCGCCTGGGCTACGGGGAGCGAACTGGGAGGCGAACCGCAAAGTGAAGATACCGCCATACTGCCGAGAATCACTGAGCATCGCCCAAGTGCCGCGTAATATCCATCCCGAGTATCATCGAAACGACAGATCGATCGAGTCGACAACATCCGCAGAAGATACCAGCACGATAGAGACGCTAGCTACGTCGACGCGGCTACTACCCGGGCCAAAGCGCCTAAGCTTCAAGCGCGGTCAACGCAGTAGGAAGGGAGCTGGCATCTGCCACAGTCAAGGTGCGGAGCTCCAAGGCGGCGGAAGAAGCGGTGATCGCCGTCGCCACAACGACAAGTACGGGCGCGGTCGAAGTCTCCACAGACATCCAATCCGCTGTTCGCAATTACACGCGAGGCTGAATCTCCATCGAAGCACACAAAACACTGAGTAAAAGCAGCACTCCGCTTGCTTACACCTGCGTAGTGTGGGTGCCAGGGCACGAGGGGCTTGAGGGAAACGAAGTGGGTCACGCCGCGGCTCGCGATCACGTCAACCGGGCCTCCCTCGCCGCCTCGCTCAACCCGCGGTTAGCCAGCGCTGCAACAGCAGTGGAGACCGTACCGCCGACGTAAAACGCCATACTGCAACACCATCGCCTAGCTCGCACGGTGTACCCGCCACCTCACCCCAACCTGACTAAGGAGAAAACGACAGCATTGCGAAGACTGCAATGTCACACGCAAGCACACGGTATCCTGCTACATTGAATTTAACGGACGCTTCATGCATACAACTGCCCGACATGCGACGTGCCAGGTACACTGGCCCACCAAATACTCGAGTGCCCGTGGCGCCACGAAGATGGCAATAGCGATCCCGCAACGAACGTACACATCAACCTCCTCGCCGAGACGTGGGAGGCCAAGATCTCCGCACAGGACCTAGATGATAAACGAGGACTCGTCGCCACTGCCCGAGGGACGATCGCGACCAGAGGATTCCTGGAATGAGGGACCCTCCAACCTAGGGTGACCCTGAGCTTATGCTCGGGAACACTGTTTCGAAAACCTAAAGGTTTATTTCATTCATTCATATATTTGTTACCTAGCAGTAATCTATTCAAGGCGCACTGCTGTAGGTGTCCTGTTGAGGTCCTACCTACCGGCGATACCCTGTTGAAGGCCGACAGAATAATCTCAAGCGAGATTTGCGAATCAACTTGCGCTCAACGAGTGCTTTCTCTTCTCGTAAATTAGTGCACAAATACCCGCAGCGCAGCTGTTTAAGCTTGGGGTAATTCCGGCGTAGGACGCAAAAACTCGGGCGGGCATCGCCACTGAAATCGGGTATGTCCCAAGATAGTGGTATCATAGCATATGAGTGTATAGTAGTACACCAGAGCAAAGTGTGTGAAATGGAAGTGAGGGCGAAGGAGAATGCAAAGAGGAGGAGGGAGGGTAACTCATGGCATGGCCTTATATAACATACCTTAGCAAGGAGATCAGAAAGGGAAGCGAAACTGAGAAACACTGATGTTGGAGCGAGGAGGAAGTAAAGGGGGAGGAGTGAGGGCTTACCATAACGCAGCTACTCCTCCCTCTTCTCATCTTTATCTCCCTTTCCCCCTTTCCCCTACAGGCGCTGAGCCGTGCTCCAAATTAGGGTTGCAGAAGTTGCGCCTTTTCCTTTCCTCAACCTCTCCTCCTCCTCCTCCATAACGCAACTATGTACAGTGTACCACAGGAAAGGGTGGGAAAGAGAAGTGAAGAAAGGACGTGCGATGTGAGGGTTAGGAGGAGAGAAAGTAGAGAGGGCGATATATAAAGAGGTAAGAAAAGAAGCACGAGAGAAAATAAAAAAGATGGTGATATTTAAAAAAAAAACTCAATGTGTGTTCCGTGGTGTTGCTTGGTGGTGGCGCTTGCTTGCGAGCTTCGCGGTTTACTGAGATTACGCAGGCGTGCAACTGGCTTTAATTTTTCCCCATGTCGAAACACGCACCTCCGTTCCTTAATGCGGCCTCGGTTTGTGTATCGGAATGCCAGTTTACTTAAGGACTAAATTGAGCTAGTTGGTAACTAGCTATATCGAAAATCTTTTTATCGGCTCGTATTGGGTCGTGGATATTTAAATATTACGGTATCCCGTCATCATACGTGCTGATAAAACCATGCTTTCACGGAGTCTCACCATGTTACGAATGTCTTCATTAGCGAATGGCATACAATGTCCATTGTTATGCGTCAATATATTATTATTGCAGTTTTGTTTCTCTTGCCTTCATCTTGATTACAAATCAATCGTAATACCATTATGAGAATGGTTTGTATAGAAAGTAAATCTCATTTGCGTAAGGATATATCGTTTATCGCCTACCGCAGGGCCTTTCCCGGATGCACCACTGGACCGACTATTCCCCACATGGATGAAGTATCTTTCTCTCTCCACTCACCTTGCTTGGAGAGACCAGAAGACTATCCTTTATGATGAAACCGATGTCAACGCCTACTTCTCGCCCAACGAAGATGCTGTTTTGATATCCACAGCCCTAATGCATCGCCCATTCTTTTACCTGTACGGGCCAATTGGATTGAACTACGGTGGCCTTGGAACGGTGACCACTCGTTTCTTTCTTTCTTCATTAAGCAGCACATTCACTTTTGTGATATTCTCAGCAACGTGCAGAACCAATGTAAGAGTGAACATGTGTCCAACCAACAGAGCTGGAAGTACTTAAGTTATGGATGAGAAATTTATATTCTCAGAAACATTGCAGGTTAAAGAGGACACTGTGTATCGCATAAACACGTCGATCATGTAGATATATCCTGTATTTCAGCACACATGCGTGCAACCCGTCATGTCATGCTGCATGAATGTGATAATGCTACTCAGATGCACTGTCAGTGATCCTTAAGTGGTGTTCAAGGACGAGAATTGTAGATCTCGCTCTCCTTGCCATAACGCAAAAGGAAAATGAATAACAGCAGCGATACCTACTGTCAATATTATGCGAAGCTTTTATGAGTTACATATTTAAGTGGCGCTGGCATAGTTGGCGAAAAATCTGGCGTCCGGGAGTGTACGCAAATGCGGTGTTCACAAAATCGGCCTTTGAAGGTGCGCCGGTTTCTTGCGTGTTTGTATGAGCCGTTTCCCAACAACTGATGCTGCCTCCATCACACACTTGTGGGCGATCAGCCCTTTCTGAGGTGGCTATCCGATATTTTATCAAATTCACTTGTAATTTCACGTTCCCATATTTCATTGTTACCTCTCATTGTTGAATTTGGTTGTTTCGCCATGGCCATCGTTGTTGCCTAGAGCAACAGAAGTGTGGCGCCCCTAAGCACGCGGGTGAAAGTCAAATTGCCGACATGGATGGAGGAAAATATTAGGACTGAGCAAACATAAATGTTGTCCTTCCTTTCTGCGTTTGTATGTTTATTTTTAAAAGTATAAGTCCTCGTGGAACCCTGCTGACCCAAAGACGTTGTCACTGCTGCCGTAATGGCCATGGTATTGAATCTAATGCAGTTTTCTCGAAATATCGACAATAAAACCATGAAAAGACGTAGATACCACCCGCCCTAACACGGTTAACTAACTCGCCTAACTCGCCTACCTAACTCGACACATCCGCCGAACTTCACTTGAACGAAATTCAAGGGACCCCAGGAAAAAGTTTGTTAAAGTGAAAGTTTGGAGAACTGAAATAGTCATGTTCCACCTTGCTGTCACGGAGCGCAAGGAATCATCAGTTGTTGAAATGAACTTCGAGCCCTTTGCTTATTTGAGCGTGAGTGTCTGCATAATTAGCATCTTTTAAAAAATGTAGTAATCGCTTGCCGCAATTGTGCAATTAGGACTGCAGTGCTCATGCATTGAGTCACTTTGCCCAAGCTCTGACACACATTCTCCGGCCCAACACTCTGCTGGACAGTTAAAACTTCGCTTTTTCCAAGTACATCAGTGCTTATTTAGCTGAAATTCTTGGTGCATTCTCTACAATGCTTACTTCTTCCTCCTTCCCTTCTGCTTCGTGAGGTAGGACGCTCGCTACAATCTGCTCTGTAGGCAAAGTGGCGCATGCCTGAACGTGCGGGTCACAGGTGACGTAGTCCTCAAAAGGCAATGCGCTGTCTGTACCCAGTCTTGCAGACCATCGCTGGCCAATGTGACGTGAAAGACATCCGATGGTGTCACAAAATATGTTCGGAGAAATGAAATGCCCTCTGCCCCGATTTCGTTAAACTGGAATGCGTTAGCATTCGGTCCAATTAAAGAAAATGTTCGTACAGCTGAATATTTCGTTTACCTGACGTTCGTTGAAGTGGTATTTTGCTTAGTAAAGTATCAAGCAAGGGGTCGGAAATGCAAGAGAGTGTGAGTAGGAAGGAGGTGAGGGAAAGGCCACGAGATTTGCTGTTTCCTCAGTCTTCGTACCTCCAGTGCGAAGCTGCTTCAACTTGTTTTAAACGGGTGCAGCTGCGCGCGCCATCTCGACACAGATCAGCAGACGGATCGTACCTTTGTAAGTGTTGTGCTCGCGTTGCTTACATTGGGTTGAAGCGACAAACAACACGAAAACCACTTCGCTCGCTGGAGCGGCCATATTCCCTTACGTCAGCGTACTCTGTAGTTATGTCCGACCGGATCGAAAAGGAGTTACCTGCTAGCCTCACTGCGTATAGCATACCAATCTGTTCGCATCGCATCAAGAGCTTCGCCACTGCGTCTAAACTATGACATTTGAAGTGCGGAACACTTGCGGAGCCCGGGATGTGGTATACTGTCGTCTGACTTCGCTTGGCGTCCCGAAGGCTAAACCATGCATAGCATAGCAATGTGATGTATAGTATAGCAAGGGGTAGGAAAAGGAAGTGAGGGCGAGGAGGAGTGACGTGATGGTGATGAGGAGGGGAAAGGGTAAAGCATAGCATATCTATGTATGACGTCACCCAGGCTAAGCCATGTATAGCGTGGGAGGAGTGAGGTTAGGACGTAGAGGGTGCAAGGCGGAGGGAACAGGCCGTCACAGCATCATCACGAATAATGCTTTCCTTTCTCACCGGATGCACGCCTGGAGCGCGCGCGTCGCCGAAAGGCTAGTCGAAGCACTGCTCCGCACTTCCTACGGCTTTCACGTTGAGTGCAACTGCACACAGTTTTTTCTTATCTCTCGCAATTTTTTTTCCTGTTGCAGACAATAGCCCATGAATTTATGCATGCATTTGACCCAAAGAACATAAACCCTGTTTTCTGGCGGACGGAGAGCTTCAAAGATGAATACACGAAAAGGGCAGTCTGTTTGCGAAGGTCGCATAAATCCGTGGTGAGTGCATGATTTACCTTGTTCACACACACAGACATATATATATATATATATATATATATATATATATATATATATATATATATATATATATATATATATATATATATATATATATATATATATATATATATATATATATATATCACTTCCCGCTTGTGTTGTAACAAAACTGCAGCCCATTAAATTACGTCAGTTCTACAAGAATTACGGCAGTTTTGTTACAAGGTATGCGATTATGATGCGGCTTGCGGCATACAGATTTAGGCACGATCCAAATTTAATAGCCTCTCCCGTGTTTTATGTACGACGCGGTGAAAGGAACAAATAGGAAATAAATAAAACCGCGCGGTCTCGTTAAATTCTTTGCAAGAGATATTGTTCGAGGGAGCAGACAACAGTGGGGAACTTCGATTTTCGGACTTCTGGCAGTTCGCTGGCAGCCAGAGATAGCCAGAGGGTCAGCCAGCTAGTTCCGGTCGGGACAGGAAACAGCGTCTTGGTCACGTGTGTGGGAAGCCCGAGACAAGCCGAAGCTGCCCGAATATTACAAAATCGAACGCTGGGACAGCCAGCGTAAACGTAAGCAAACGCTACCGCCGTGGCAGCAAACGAAACTTTGCGCCGCGTGCGCGTTGGTTTTTCTGCATTGCCCGCTTGAAAATATGTGGCTAAGTTTGCTGAAGAGCTGAAGTGATATTATCGAGCATTCGCATTTGGGATACGATCACGTACGTTCGCAAGATCATGCGCAACTCGCCCCGTCCGCGAACAAAACAGCCAGCTGGCGCACAGCGCCACGAAAACGATGCAACGTGAGCTGCCGCGCCGCTAACGGCATAGGCAGCTCACGTCTGCTTAGTGCGTGTAACAGTCGCTGCACAACACGACGCGAAAATCTCGCGAAATTGATCGTGTGCCCAAAAGAGCTCGAGGATCTATCACGTACTACGTTGCACACGCGCGTTGACCAGCTAGCGTTTTGTCATAACTTGAGACATGCGGCGGTATCGGTACCACGAGTGCGCGTTATATCTCAAATAAACTTCCGTGTGACGCGTCTTCGACTCGTTTTGGCAGATGTTGCCTGAGCCTCTTTTCCAGTCCTACGTGGCACTCCAAAATTCTCATGTACCTCAGCTTTTATTTGAGCTACTAGGTGATAAGCGCGTACGTTCTGCATGAAATTATTACTAAGAGGTGGAAAAAGACAACGCCGGCGATGAAATAAGCAACAGAAAAGATGTACACATTTCTGAATTCATCTCCGTTTTTTTCACATCGATGCGTCGTAGCATAAAATAATACCATACCTCATATACTGGTCCGTAGATCGAAGTACGCTTGCACGCCGTTCGCGACCAACGAGCATCACACAAAAAAACAATGTCGGGATCGATTTTATTCAATAAGTGAATTTTATCAACACGGAAGACCTAGTTGAAATTGTTAAGTTCTGACGGGGCTCACGCACGCAAACATACGACGGAGCGAAATAGCTAGTTCGATCACAATCGTCTCAGCTAAATGCACATAAAGCACACACGACAACACAATCGAATACTACTACGGAAAAATAAACTCGAAAGGGGTCTCCATGCGTGCGTACGAGCGCGTACATAACTTTTGGGACATCTGCACGACGTAGTTAGAACGCGACAGTTCGCCGCGTTGTTCACGGAAGGAAACTTCACGGGACACATAAGAAAAGCAGTAAACATTAGCTACAATTGCTCGCCGCCACTCGTAATCGCGCCATCTCGCACGGCGGAACGGCGCAGAGCGTAAGGACAAGCGAAGGTGTAGTCCGCAAGCGCCCGCATTGCAATCCGTCGAGTCCTCACAAAGCTGGCGGCGAGCGCGTATCGTCTCTTTTCGGCGTCTGCTAGCCCGAAACCTTTCAGAGAGCTTCCACGACTAAATTGTCCTGGAAGCTTCTGGCGACCCTCGCGCTCCTCGCGGGTCGCCAGAACCGTCCAACCCGAGAAAAACGAACGCCAACCGGAAGTGCGCAGCGGGGGTTCGGAGCAACCCGAGAAAAACGAGCGCGCTCTGGCTGGCACTGGCAGCCCGCGGGTAGGCGGAAGGGGAAAATCGAAGAGCCCCAGTGGTGGCTGCGTTCACATTTCTACCGAATTTCTAGAAAACCCGAAGGACGCGGAACTGACTGACGGGTATTACCACATGATGATTCCACATGCCACACGTCAAAACAATCAGTGTGACAAAGTATAGATTTCATTTTGAGGTTTCTGGGGGGCCGCTTTATTTTCTACGATTTCTGGCCTCCGAGGTCACCAGAACTATTGTTCCAAGATTTCTTCTTATGGTGTGTTTATGAGGGTCGTCTAAATGGCAATAAACCACGGACACCGGGTAAATTCAAGGCCAACATTTCTACCGAAATCGCAAACATCACTGCCGATTGTTGCAGTCAACATAGTTCGGCGAGTTCGGTTATGCCTATGCCAGCAGGGTGGTCATTTTCAACACGTTTTGTAGGGTAAGTGGTCATAACCTTTATAAGCTTTACAAGTTTTACAAACTTTTGCTAGCCACCTCTGGAGCACCGCATTGCAATCACAGTTTTTAAAAACGTTTGATACACGCAAGCCATCCCTCATTTTTATTTTTACTTACTCGTCTTTTTATTTCTTACTTACTCTCTTTTTTGACGTTGCACATTAAAAAACTTGAAGAGCCACTATATTTTCAGCCTTCCTTCATATATTCCCACAAACCGCATTCAAATGGGATACTTTGTAATAAAGCTACAGACAAAGCTACAGGGTTCTAAAACTATCACCCATATTATATATATATATATATATATATATATATATATATATATATATATATATATATATATATATATATATATATATATATATATATATATATATATGCGCGCTTCTTTTCCTGTAACCGGTTCATTATCCGTTGCTCAAACCACGCCCGACAGTCTGGGAACGTTCCAGAATATTTCAGAACCTTCTGATGAACTTCAGCGCGCAACGCAATCAGTAGACTTTATTCTGCAACTAACGCGACCACCAACCATAAGACTGGAAACTTCGATGTCACGTGTCTAAATGCCGATATGTGGCATCGGCACACATGAAGACATGTGCCGATGTCATGTCATGTCATCAGATGTCATCAAAAAAAAATCTAATAAATAAGCAAATTGTAATGTAAATATTACTCCATGGCTTATGATGTTATCGGATTTTACGTGTCAGAACTGCGGTATGATTGTGAGGCACGCTGTAGTCAAGGGCTCCGAAAGTATGAAATATATGCGGGGTTCTATAACATGCAGCTATTGAAGTACACGTGCCTCACTGCGACCACAGTGACCTGGATCAAACCCGCGACTTTCGGGCCAGCAGTCCAGCGCCGTAACCACTGTACCACCACGTCGGCTTCGTTGCGCGCGTTCAGCACTTTGATTTTTCGATGGGCCGCCTTGATACGATGAAGCTCTGTGTTCGTTTTAACGCCTCCTCGTCAGCACGATGAGAATAAATGCGAAACATTTCTTAGCAAACTTCTGCGACTTTGAGCGTATCTATCTATCTATCTATCTATCTATCTATCTATCTATCTATCTATCTATCTATCTATCTATCTATCTATCTATCTATCTATCTATCTATCTATCTATCTATCTAGTTGCCTACGACATTGTGCTCTGCTGGCAGTTTCATCAATGGGACGTATACCAAAATTGGTATGGCACAACATGACTGTATGACGAATATAAATGATAGGTCATAACATGAAAATCATGACACAAATGTCATGAACGGCATGATTTACATACCAGGGCCTGGGTGCTCTGGCGGCCACTTCGTTAACTTGATATATACCAAAAATGATATGGCGTGACAAGATTGTCTGACAAACATAAGTGACGGGTCCTAACATGCAAATCATGACGCACGTTATGTACAGCATGATTTACATGGCATGGTCTCGGGGCACTCGCGACCATTTAATTATATGGATATATACCAAAATGGGTACGACGCACTTCTGTATGGCGAACACAAATGACAGGTGGTAACATGAAGTCATGACATGCATGTCATGTGCGCTATGACAGACATGCCCCGCTCATGGTGCGCTGGCGGCCGTTTCGCTATCTGGATATGTACCGAATTTGGTATTGCGTGACGTCTCTTTGAAGAACATAAATCACAGGTGGTAACATGAAAATCATAACATGCATGTCATGTAGAAAACGATTTACATGCCACGCCCATAATGCACTCGCGGCCGTTTCGCTAGCTTCATAAACGCCAAACTTGCTATTGCATGACGTCACTGTACGACGAGCGCAAATGACAGGTGGTAACATGACAATCATGACACATCGTTTAGGGCATGATTTACATGCCACACTCATGGGCTGTTCGCGGCCGTTTCGCTAGCTTGACATACACCAACATTTGTATTGTGCGACGTGACTGTATGATGAACACAAAGGACCGGTGGTAACATGACAATCATGACATGCATTTCATGTACAGCATGATTGATGTAGCCCCGCCACGGTGGTCTAGTGGTTATGGCGCTCGGCTGCTGACCCAAAGGTCGCGGGATCGAATCCCGGCCGCGGCGGCTGCATTTTCGATGGAGGCGAAAATGTTTGAGGCCCGTGTACTTAGATTTAGGTGCACGTTAAAGAACCCCAGGTGGTCGAAATTTCCGGAGCCCTCCACTACGGCGTCTCTCATAATCATATCGTGGTTTTGGGACGTTAAACCCCAGATATTATTATTAGCATGATTGATATACACTAGATCGATGTACACCAAAACTGTTACTGCGTCACGTGACTGTATGACGATCCTAAATGACGGGTCCTGACACGCAAATCACAACATTCATGTTATGTACGCAACGATTTACATGACATTGTCTTGGTGCGTTTCCGTCCGTTTCGTTAACTGCATATACTCCAAAATTGCTATGTCATGACATTAGTGCGTGGCGAACATAAACGACAGGTCATGCATTGCATATACCAGAATATACGTTTCATTATATTAAATATTGTACATGCACGAGTGCATGACACACATGCGATATACAGTAAACTACATGGCATGACATGAATGACTTAATTTGCCTCAAAGGCAAAGAAGGCGATGTATACAGCTCTTTGCTGGCTGCTTCTCATTGCCTCGGCAGATCCCACGCACTGTGGGATCTGCCGGATTTTTTTGCTGCTTTATTTTGAGAGTGGTGAATAAATCGCCATATTTTAACAGTTGAATTCCTGTTAATCGTACAACGGCGACATGGAGATGTCGGTTCGTGGTTTTATTTATTTATTTATTTATTTATTTACTTATTTATTTATTTATTTATTTATTTATTTATTTATTTATTTATTTATTTATTTATTTATTGGACTTCTGTGTTCACCGAATTTTCGCACAACTGCTGGCGGCGCGTGCGTCCTAGCGCACGGACACGCTGCACTGTCACACGAGACATTCTCTTCTCAAATATGCACCTACAAATTCAGATCAGCTGTAGATTGAGAGCAACTATAATGGAACAAAGAAAGAGTGTAAATTTGAAGCTTAAAGTGAGAGTGAATGTCTTAGGAATTTTGCACGAATGATATGATGGAACCACGATTCACTGCAAGAAGCGGAAAAAACAGCCCGTGGGAAATGCGTCTTCAACGCCCGACCCTAAGCTTGAGCTGCAATACTGGATAGAGCATACAGCTATGCCAAGTTAAAGGGGTCATGAACCACTTTTCCAAGTAATGATCTAATGACCTTAGTATTGGAGTTTACCGCCTCCCGAATCGATTGCCGCAAAAATTTCTCGAATCCGTCAAGAATCAGCGGAGTTACGGGGGTTTGGCGCACGCGCTCAGCGCTTTCTCTCTTTTCTCGTGCCGACAAGCGCACTGGAAGCTAGACAGGGAGGGATGGCATGGGGGAAAGAAGTTACGCCAGCGCGCGTCATGAAACGCGATCGCTCTCCCGCTGTGATTCGCTTGCGCGAGTGCGGCTACCGTGTACTGAGGAGTGCGGCGCCGGTAAGTGGCGGCACCCGCGGCAAGAAGCGCATCTGATCCGAACGCCGCTCTCGATTTACGTCGGCTATCGGCCAATAAGCATGCTATGTCTCTTGCGACGTACAGCGGACAGACGCCCCGCCCACCGACGAGAGTGAGAACCGGCCTCTGTTTGAAAAGAGGGTGCCTGGGGAAACGGCAACTTCGCGCTCCGCTTGTGGCCATTACGCGGCGCGCACGACTGTAATATTTGGCAGAGCAGTTCATAGCCGTGTCAGCTTTCCGCAGGATGTGTTTTTTCAATCAGCCCAAGGGGTTGCTATCATGACCCCTTTAATAAAGGATCGTTAACAGATTTTTAGACGCTATCTATTTATGCACACAAAACCAAACCAAAGCATCAAAAGGAACCCAGGAGTAACTGCTCCGTTGGTTCTCGAAGCTACCTCAGAAACCTCTTGTATCCTCTTCTTTCATTCCGACCAAACTACCCATTCGTTATATACTATTATCCTTTGTGACTTTTTTACAGCTCTCCTTAAGCCGCCAGGAGGAGAAGTTGGACAACACGACGGATAATGAGAACTTGTGTGACCTTGTGGGGACCATGGTTGCGTATGCAGCCTACTCTTCGTTGCCCGAGAAATACAAGATCCAAACACTAGCCGGCCTGAACATCTCATCGGAGCGACTGTTCTTCATCAGTCATTGTTTTCGGATGTGCGCTCAGCTCACCCAACTAACAGATCGCTACGCCCCATTCCGCTCAAGGTGCATAGTCCCGCTTATGAACATGCCGGAGTTCTCA
>NC_051179.1:100149021-100183286 GCF_013339695.2 Rhipicephalus sanguineus | reverse complement strand
ATGCCATAGTGACCGGCATGTGAGCTCATGATGACGACAAAAATTTTGTTAGTCTATGACACCACGATGACCTCATACCAGGACGTCATCACGTGATGGTGATTTTTTGCATCTCTCATGTTGAAGCCGACGCCACCGACGGTCAATTTTCGCTTTTGAAGAGGCGTGTAGGCTCTGGCCTTAATAATGGACGCATTATTGAGGATGATTTTGCGATCAGAAAATCAGGAATTGGTCGTTTATTCCCGCCTTCTACGCAGGGTAGAGGAAGAAATTTCTCGCTGTCTTGGAGAAATTGCCATTTTATTGCTTCGTTCTATGAAATACTTTATGGTTCCGGGGCGGAAATAAAAACAATTCTCTGTCGTAAGGGCGTTTTCCCAATGGTCAGCCGGCTTCGTAATGATATGTATGTAGCGTGATTGGCTGAAATGTAATTTTAGCAGCTTTTCTGGCGTAAGACATTCTTGTGAGTACGGACCCATATGGTCGCAGTGGATGTTGCCAGAGGATGTAGTGGATGTTATTCACAATATATCGTAGCATTTTCTGTCTATTTTCAAAAATTGTGGCAGGACCCATTAATATGCCATTTAATCGAGCGACAGAGCCCGGAGAAGCCAGGAAATTTTTATTTTCTGAATTTAAAAATACGACGAAATTGCGCTCTAGGTATCTTGTGTCAGTTCATCGAACGCGGTGACAGTCTGCCGTGTAAGCATGTGAAGCCTACTCCGCTCTTGATTTAGCTTCTATCTTTGGTTGGTAAATTCCTTTACGAAACGCCTCACAAAAACGTATTCTGCCACTTTATATTCCTTTTATGCTTGCTAAAAGCACCCTTTATTTCTGATGTAGAGCTAAGCTTTTAGGACATCATAGTGCCCGTACTGCGGCGAACTGGCTCACAACTCAACGCCATGTTTATTAAAGGCTTTGCCACGTACTTATAGACAACTTTGTGCGCTCATTGATAGCGAACCTCGTTGCGGCCGACTTTATAAGATAGTTTATTGGACAGCTGCCAGCTAGCAAAAAAAGAGCGTTGCACACTCGCCATCACGGCTACGGGTGGCGCTCGCAAACACCCCCAGGTTTACGTGCACAGAAATAGCCAGGAACTTGAATGGCAGGACGACCGACGCAGTAGCTCGATCGGTAGAGCATTGGACGCGTCATCCGAACATTATAGGCTCGATACCTCTCGGCTGCAAGATTTCTTTTCGCCCACTTCAATTTCGTTACATTTATATCATGATTACTACCAGTGTCAAAGCTTGAAATATTTTTCTGGGGGGAGGGGCGGATGGGTTCAAATACTTTTTATATGTTCTTGCGTGCGCTTGTGTGTGCGCATGTACGTACACGAGACAAATTGAAAACTTTTGGGAGGGTTAGTGATTACTACACAACTGTTACATTACATATTATATACCTTATGCCTTCCTTGGCCTCGGTTGTTTTCATTAAGGTTGTGTCGCACAAAGAAAAGCAACCCTTGAGGATTCATCTTCTTTCGTAAGACCATGTACTTGCCAGACAGGAAATGGCGCCCCACAGCTTGAAATACAAAGGCCGACGTACCACGTACTGCATTGGCACAGGTACGCATGAGGCTCTTACTTTGATAATTGACAATAAAATGCAGTTATAATTATGAACCTAAATTGAAATGAAATATGTTCGCAATACGGCGGATGGCACTCTGAACCCCGGCCCTCTTCCTTTGTACAATATATGTCTGTTCTTTTTATAGTGTCTGTGAAGAACCATGCGCAAGCGTGAAAGAGAAAAAAGAAAAGTCGTTTCCCATGAATAAGATTGTCCTAACGAAAGAAAAAGCCGGCATTCTTAAGGCTTAACACAAGCCCACGCTTTACATTCAACAACAATGCGGCTATTTTTGCATGCCAAACTATTAAAAAGAGCGAAAGGTTGAAAGCTCAGTTTACAACCTTCGCTTCTACAATGCGTGTTATTTGCATGCACTTTCACAAAATGCTCAGGATTGCTTTTGTTCATGGTGTTTAACGCCGCTA
Source organism: Rhipicephalus sanguineus (assembly GCF_013339695.2). Lineage (NCBI taxonomy): Eukaryota > Metazoa > Arthropoda > Arachnida > Ixodida > Ixodidae > Rhipicephalus > Rhipicephalus sanguineus. The sequence goes on along the minus strand of NC_051179.1, from coordinate 100,181,247 downwards.
AGCGGTTCTGCTTAAACGAGAATTGCTGCAGATGAATGCTTAGGTAAATATAGACTACCCAGGGTCAATTGTGCACTTACATTACGAAATAACCTGCAGTGGCATTGAAAGCGAAACAGCACCGTACATAAATAAGTTCATACTGTGCCGACCAAAATACGCCGAGTGAAAGAACGTTCTGGGGCTTCGGCGTTTACAAATAATCCGGCCATTTCATTCCAGGGAAACGAGACACATCGCATAGAAATCATTTGCAGTACCGCAACATCGTCGCCAGCAGAAAAGAGTGTCCTTGCTCATGCTAGAATGAACCACAATATCTTTACAGCTGCCCTTGAAAATCCAGAACGCAAAGGCCGGTGAGAAGACAGACTTCTTTCGGAGCGGTTACAAAATATTAGGATTGTGTGGAAGACGCAGATCGTGGGTTAAGCATCGAGAAGACTGCATTTATAGCAGCGGTCTGGCGCCATGCGGTGTTGAAAGGAGGATGTGATGAACGGCAGGACGCTTTTGCAGTCATCGGGGTACATTTCCGCATCTAACAATTGCGAACATCGTGATGATTCTTTTGATATTGATGATCAGCTTGGCCATTAGTTTACGAAATGGTAAAGAGAAGAAGCCAGAAGCTGTGAACATCAAGAACCGAGTATCGCTTCCACGACTGTGGGTCGTGTAACTGGTCATTGTGCGCGTTACTACATTGTGGGGAAGTGTGGGTTGGAGAATAAAACCGATTAATAGCGGGTGGTAGCAAGGGAAGGACCACTGTGTCCAAGTGACATGCTATAAAGGCAGCGCAAACGGGAATATGTTTATTATCATGCAGCCCACAAAAGCAGGACCATCGTCCTCTGTGCGTAAGGAGCACTGATTTTTCGGCTAGTTGGTTTTCCATCACCGATCACTTACGCGCGCGCAAACAAGGACAAAGGGAGGTGACGACAACACAATCTCTTACTTTCAACTGACATTTATTTACGAAAATGCATAATATGAACGCTTTTTTTCGTGACGTCACAAAATCGTACTGTTGATATTACGTGAACGTGCTGAGAAACTGTGTTTCTCTCGACGACAATATAAAGGAAGGTGCGCTTACTCATGACTGACCCGCCTTTGCAATCAAATTCGCCTCTACTATCTCCCTCACATCTTGGCTTCCATTTCTGGCTGCCACCCTACACATATCATACAATGGTTTACAAGGCCTACCATTCTTCAACCCACACTCATAAAAATGCACCGAAAGATTGCCATCACGATAGTTCCCCACCTTCCTCTTGTGTTTCATGAGTCTTTGGTTTAGACACCTACCAGGCTGGCCGATGTAGCTGAAGGCGCATGATAACGGGACCTCGTATACTACTTCTGATACACACGGTACAAATGGGTACCGATGCTTGATATTGCATGGCTCTTGCTTTGTCTTGAAAGTGTTTGTCATTTCGCAAAGTTGTTTTAGCTTCTCTGGAGCAGAAAGCACCACTCTGATTCTGTTCCGGTTGCCGATCTTCTTTAGGTGGTGAGATGTGTTATGCATATACGGAATGACAACGGTACGAATTCTATTTCCTTCTTGACACTGATTTCCGTTTCCTGATTGTTTCTTCAGCTTGCCCTCAGCTACAGATAAAATAACACCGTCTCGGTATCCTGCTGACCTCAGTCGTTCAACAAGCGTTAAGCGCTTGTGTTGCCGTCACCTCCCTTTGTCCTTGTTTGCGCGCGCTTAAGTGCTCGGCGTTGCGTAGGACCATTTCCTATACGTCTTACGCACATGCAAAGTCGCGACAGCGCGTAGTGTTCCTGTATATATAAAGTCCACAGACATCGATATCAAGCTTGCGCGACCGAAATGTAACCGCTTTGACTGAATTTTCATGTACTCACAATCCAAGCACCCGCATATGCTACTTAAAATGCCAGTGCATGCTAAAGCAGCCGAAGTTATCCAGTGCCCATTTCTAGAGCGCCTATCAAATATTCAGAGTCGTTCGCTTGCGCGTTAAATCTTGTAAAGGAAAGAAATCCTCAGCAACTTGCAAAATTGGAAGCATTGAACCCAAATTGCGGCAGGGAATTGCGGAATCGCTCAGCTGTCGTAACTGGAAAATTGTAAAAAACGCTGCATTAAACAAAAAGCACTTGTACGCGGCGCCGTGACGGCGCGCTCAGTCGCTACAGGCATACTGATAGTTAGGTGTGCTTCACAGTCAAGCAAGCACGTCACTCCCGCTTACAGGAAATACCACGCCACTCCTGTGCGCCTGCGCCGATTAGCTTCAATGCGCGACCTCACCGCGAGCGCTGGCGCTGCGCGGAGCGCGGCCATATTGCGGCGTGTTCGTACTAAGCGTGGACGACCCTGTACGTACCTGACTGAAAGTGGTGACTGGTGATTGCCAGCTTCAAGACCTTTTTGACATGTTCGTAGCAAGCGTCGTTTGCACTCCTGTCTTTCAGAAACCAGATTGGGACGGTGAACTCGAACAGCTGCCTGTAGAAGGTCCAGGCGACCAGGTATTGCAGGCCTTCCTTGCCAACAGACTCGCTCTCGAAGAGGTGCGCCAGCATTGTGCCAATATCTAGTCGATAGAGAATTTGGTCGGAAGCCCTGTAGGTGTTATTGGTGTATTCTTCAATAAAGGTCGCCCAATCATCTGGTAAGAATAAAGAGACCGCAATGGCAAGCAGTTATTTAGGGCGCAGTGCTGTCATATGGCGTATTTCAAGTGAGCACACTCCACCTAGCGTGCGCGACCGGCAGCACCTGATTCAGGGTCAACGGTAAAGCGTTTCACTGCGGCGCGCAGCGAAGTTGCAGCATGGTTCTGACAATGTAGATATAAGGCCGCGCACAAGCCCAAAGAGTAAACGATGTTCAAAGATTGTCGTTGCTCACCAGAATGCGCGTCATCGCTGTGCAAAGGCAGCAATGCGAAGAAAAAAAAGTTAATCACACTATTTTTGTTTGGTACAGTTTACTCAGGGGGCGGAAGCTCCCTATACCTGCCATGAGACGCGCTCTCGCATGCTGATACGCTGCGGCAGCGCCGATTCCACCACTGGCGGCTGTCGGGTATCTACTAGAAATAATTCTTAAACAAAACATTTCTTACGTGACGTCACTGGCGAGGTCAACAAATAGAGGAAAAGGGCGCGAAACCGAGAGGACGAGGGTTGCCACGAAAGCTCTCCTTTCCAACTTTGCGTGCAAGCTTGCAAGCTTCGTGTACAGGAAGTCTCATTTCAGTCTCCGACTACGGGAACTCCTTCTGTATACTGTCCGTAATAACTTTATTTCTTACTAACAATAAAATTTGATTCTGATTCTGATTCTGAAGCGGGATCTGTTCGTGGTCGCTAGCAGGTCCGCTGGCCGCGCGGGCGACGCGGCCATTCGTTTATTTAGTTAACCATCTTTTTAATATTGCATGTGCGTTGTGAAGTGGACAAACTTAAGCTGACCGATTTCTCAACAACAAAAAACTTGATCAACACAAGCAAAGTTTAAATTTTTTAATCACATGTTTCGTACCAAAAAATAGACATACACGTAGTGAGAAATTGTCAGTCCGCAAAAGGTGCTTTATTTCGCAAATTAAATATGCACGTAATGAGCAAACATTGAACCCAGCATATGCGAACCAATGCGAAAAGTGTTAACAATCACGAGCAGGCCACGTCGTTACATAACTTAGTACCAAACAAGGCAGAAGTTCAGGGGAATGATGGAGGTATGAAGCGATGCGAAATCGTTGAAAAGGAAATGCTGCTGGAGACAATGTTTCGACAAGTTGACTTGTCTTCGTCAGGGAAGCAGCATTGCCTTGAGGAAGAAAAGACCACATGTTGAAACGTTGACTGCATCGACATTCACTGTTAAACGATTTCTCAAAACATCAGTGAGTCCATTACATGTATTTCAGTGAGAGTATTAGAAGTAAATGCCCACAAAGTTTCAAACTGGCTAGAAGCATTTCCATGAACAAAAAGGAGCCCGTAATTGCTTCACATCATTTGAACTACATGGCAAAAGTATAGGACGAAAAAACTGTGTCGCCGAACCAAAAAGCATCCAAGCCTTTCATTAAACGTATTTTGCCGGCAACAGTTAGGCTGTCGTCGTGACCAATTAGTCTAGCGACACTGTGCTTATGTCAGTCGCGTCAGGCTTGCAGGTAACTGGATTTACTCATGTACTCATGTAAAATGAATACCTGCTCAAATAGTGGACCCAAATACCTGTGCTCACCCGTTGTCACTAGGAAACCTCAAAGACCTTTGCGGAACTGGAAATCTCTGGAATAACGCACCATAGAGCCGCTCAAAACATGTGGTGCCCCGATTTAGCCATCTTCGTCTAATACTCGGGTGGCCTCCTCGAAGTGGCTCCCTGCGGCTTCCGATCGCCACATGCCCCGTCAAATGTCTCATCTTTCCCGCATTTATACTTGGCACGCCAACCGAGCGAGATAACCGAGCGCGATCTAACCACGGTGTAAGAATATTCAGGTGTTGACACTGCGCGCGCCTAAGCGGCCAGAAAATGTTCGGTCGTCGGTCCCAAGGAGGTTTAAATAAAACTTGCTGGAGTGGAGGCCGCCTATACTTACCAATGGGCCGCAGTGAAGCCGCGCCGCGCGCGCGGCGGCCATCTTGCCATAGGCAAGAAACGGGAGCCAAAGCGCGCCCGCCGCGCTGGCCGCGTCTTTCCGCCGTGGTTTTTAACGGTTATAATGGCGAACATTAAGGGAGACGTTCTCAAGAATAAGAAGCCAAATCGCAGATAAGAATGCGGTCAGTTTTATTCTGTTTCTATTGGCGTTTTCCTTGCAAGCATGCACACCGAAGGGCCTGTATCACTGTTTTTTTTTTAAATAATTATTCTCGTAAGAGCAGACCTCACTTATCGGCATTCATTTTCCTGTTTATTTCGTTCGTCATGTGACGGAGTCTTATGCATATATGGAGTTTGGCCACTTTCTTTGAGCGGAATATAAATGTGGGTCCAAAGCACCACACTCGATATGCTCATCGAGAAATATATATATTCGTCAAGGCTTGAAAGCCATCTCTTTTCTCAAGACAAGCTCAAAATCTCCAAAACGAATAGTTTTGGCTTTGCATGGACCTGCTTCAAGGGCATTCAGCTTGCAGTCGACACTATTTCAATAGATACAGCTTTTTCGATACTATTTCGTAGGCTCGGCCGCTCTCTCTAATTACCCTGTCAATGAATCAATTAAAAACGCCCAAGTGGCATAAGTCATAAGTTTAAGCCAACGAGCATAGTCTGTCATCATGTATTCCAGTCCCAAAGTCCGCATATATCTAACCGTTTAGTCGCCCACAATCTCGTAAGCTGATGGAGAATAGAAGTGCAGCGTTAACTCAAACGCCCGCAGCTCTGATGGAATACGTGCCTTTCTGGTCTTTTCGTGCCCTAGGGGTTGCTGTATGTATGGGGGAAGAGAGAGAGAGAGAGAAAACTTTTATTTGTGAAGGCCTCAAGGATTATCCTCGTTGGGTGGAGCCCTTAGTTCAGGGCCCCATTGGCTCGCGCCACACAACGTGCCCGCTGGATCAGCCGACGCTGCTCCTGCGGCTCTGAGCTGGTCAGCGCAGTCTCCCAAGAGGATTGTGAGGGTGAAGGAATAGGGCGGCAGCCCGGTGGTTGTGGACATTCCCAGGTGCAGTGATACACCGTGGGCTTCGCTCCACAATAGGGACAGTATGAGGGATATTGTGTGGGGTGGAAGAGATGAAGGATGTAAAGGCAGGGGAATGAAGTAGTCTGAAGCTGCCGCCAGGCAACAGCGTGTGGTGGTGGGAAGTACATGCGGCTTTGTCGGTAGTGTTGTAGCGTTTCAGTGTAGTTGAGTGGTGCTGTTGGTGCATCGTCTGGGTTGGACAGCTCTTCCGATGGCGCCCGGTTTGTGAGCTCTCGAGCTACCGCATTAGCGCGTTCATTGCCATGGAGAGAGGCGTGTCCAGGTGTCCAGACGATACGCACCCTGTGTAACAAAGTGGGGTGTATTGATGTCAGGATACGGTGTGTGTAGGGTGTGACCATTCCTTTCGCTATGTTCCGACAGGCAGTTTGTGAATCGGTAACCACGGTAATTGGTTCGTCCGGTGCTGGTAATTGTGAAGCGTGTAGAATAGCCAGGGCGATAGCAGCCTCCTCTGCCGTGCCGCTGTCCAGGGTTTTAAGTGTAGCCGACACCGTTACAGAATCGGTGTTGTCCACTACGACCAGACACATGGCCCGTTTTTGTGGATATCGGGCCACATCAGTGTAAAGGACTGGTGCGTTAGATGTGCCGTCACCTACGATTCGCATTAGAGCTTTTACTCTTGCTCGTCTCCGGCCTTTATGTCGATCAGGGTGCATATTGCGGGGTATGGGGGCTACTTGAATTTTCCTCCTGATATCTAGTGAAAGATGTTTGGGCTCTTGTTGCGGTTTGTTTGGCACGCTGTATCCCAACCGAGAGAGAATGAGACAACCCTGTCTTGTCCGCTGCAGACGTTCAATTTGGCTGTTAAAATGCGCTTCAATTAGTTCACGTATGGTGTTGTGAACCCCAAGTCGTAGAAGGAGCTGCGTGGACGCGTAATTGGGCAGTCCCAGAGCAGCCTTTAGTGCCGTGCGGAGAAGGGCGTCCATCCGGCTTGTCTCGGTTTGAGTAAGGTTGTGGTAGGGGAGGTGGTAGGTCAATCTGCTTATGATGAGGGCTTGCACCAATCGGAGAGTATCTTTTTCGAGAAGTCCATGTCGGTGGTTGGTAATGCGCTTAATCATATGAGTCACTTGGGCGATTTGTTTGCGCAGTAGTTGGAGGGTATATGTGGCCTTGCCGTTGTGTTGTATATGAAGTCCTAATATGCGGAGTCTATCTACCCTTGGAATAAGGTTTCCATTCAGATACACGATAACGTCTGGTGATATGTTGGTTTTTTTCCGGCGTTTAAACACCAGCAGTAGTTCCGACTTCTCAGCTGCGCAAGTGAGTCCTCCGGCTAAGGCATACCCTTGAACCACATTGACAGCGTCCTGCAGTGCGTCTTGAATGGCGCCGTCTGACCCTTTGCTTACCCAGATTGTGACGTCATCGGCGTAGAGCGCATGCTGCACATTTGGAATTTTGTCTAGGAGTGGTGGTAGTTTTGCCATGGCCACGTTGAACAGGGTAGGTGATAAAACTGAACCTTGCGGAGTGCCTCTGCCGGAAAGCCTTATAGTGCCCGACCGAAGTTCCCCAAGGCCAATGGTTGCCGTGCGGTCAGATAAAAACGCTCGTACATAATCGTAGGTGCGTTTGCCACATCGGGTATGGGGGAAGGCTGCAGTGAACATCGCCCTGCCCGACTCAGACATGAGCTTTTGATCCTTGATCTCCTTTATTATCGCTTGAGGATCGAGCCTTGGTCTTTTTGGTTAGCGTGCAATTTTTCTGCTGCAGAATTTTCATCTTGAGCTGTTTTATCTCTTCTTAAAAAAAGATGAACCATTTCTTCGTAATGCTGCCGTATAAGTGATGCAACTGTCACATCTTCAACAACTTTTTTCAATTTGAAAGCATCTAACGGCCGGAGTACCCCTGGGCGATCGGTTAGGTCGCTTTATTTGCAGCTGGAAAGAGCACTGCACAGTTCAGACCTGCTGGTTTTACTCGCTGCACTGCATAAAGCAAATACAAATATAACGAAAAAATGCACGAATGTAAGAAAAAACAGGTCCTTGTATATTGCCCAAATGACGTTACATAACCTCGTAGTTGCGAGCTACCCTTTTATAGCACGAACAGGGCAACCGATAACGAAATATCGCCTATTTATATAATTTCAATGAATAGTAAGCGGTGCGTTATTTTCCTATTCGCGCTCCGCACCAGTGGTATCAACAAGCACAAGAATGAGTATCACTGGGTTTTGCAAGTGTTTTACAAATGTGTCAAGCACAGCTAGTCGAAGAACTCCCAGGTCGCAGCCTAGTCCGGTCGAAACAATTTGGCGAAAAGTACCTCTAACATATGCGATCGCCGTCTTTTGGCTTCCAGACTTCCCGTCAAACAGCCTGCCCCGACGTGCTTCGAACATTTGAGTCCTTACGAAACCGGTTAGGAAAAAAGAATGACCGTCAGATGTGAAATTAGAGACAGACTGCAGGCTGTCAGCATGTGTTCCGGCATAGAGAGCGGGCTGTCAACATGTGTTCCGGCATATAGAGAAGTTTTCATCGAGCTCGAAATGTTCTGCTTACAACTGAAACTTCATCCCAGAGTACCTTTTCGCTCGATTTATACAGCCGTACGCAACGCACAATGTATCCAACAATGTCCGGACGCCACCACGCCAGAGAACAGCTAGAACATTTATGCGGCCGCTGCAGCATGTGTTGCGGAAGGCGCGCTTTCTGCCTATGGCAAGATGGCGGCACGCGGCTTCAGCTGAGGGGCGCCTCCTCCACTCCAGCAAATTTTATTTTAACCTCCTTGGTCGGTCCGTTGAACGGTGCGCCATCTAGTGGCTTGAGGCGGAGTGCGCCGCGCTCGCCGTGCCCTCTCCTGTGGTGCGATCTTGTACGCGTTACAAAATAAACACGGAGGCGTGGCATGACAACCGGCCGCACGTGACCGCACGCGATTGGTCAATGCAGAGCCGTGACGTCTGTCGCGGTTCAAATGGGCCATTCGCGTGCGGTCACGTGCGGCTGGTTGTCATGCCACGCCTCCGTGTTTATTTTGTAACGCGTACAAGATCGCACCATTGATTGAAATGTAAAGAACTTTTCTTTCATTTATTTGCCTTTCTTATTTCTCATTTTGTAAATTTTAAATCGGGCGATGCGGGAGCTGGTTGTCTTCGTAGCGCTTGCCTCCGCTCACCCTCGCCACTCGCTCAGCGATGTAAGTTAGATCCACGGTGTAAGAATATACTCAGGTGATGACACTCTTCCCCCAACGCATGGGAAACCGCAATCCACGCGCGTCCAGATAATGTCCGGGTTCTTATCAGATGATTTGCAGTTTCATCGGCGCCGTCTTGGAGGGCGCTACGAAAAGCGGGGCAGTCGTCTCCATAGCAACGCGCATGCTGCTGATAACGTGCATTTTTTGTGCCATTTTGTTGGATAATGTGCATCCGCCAAGCGGCGTCGAGGGGCGAAATCGAAAGAGCAACAGTGGTGCGATCTTGTACGCGTTACAAAATAAACACGGAGGCGTGGCATGACAACCAGCCGCACGTGACCGCACGCGAATGGCCCATTTGAACCGCGACAGACGTCACGGCTCTGCATTGACCAATCGCGTGCGGTCACGTGCGGCCGGTTGTCATGCCACGCCTCCGTGTTTATTTTGTAACGCGTACAAGATCGCACCACAAATTTCCTTACTTCTAAAGAGTCGTGAAAGACAAGAAATGCGAACATCCACATCAACCTCACTTCGCCAACCAGGTCTTAGGATGCCCAGCAACCGCTACGAGCGCGCATGTTCCTTGAAACCGAAACTGACGCTCAGTTTCCGGGGCCTGGTTTACTCGCGACTTCTTTCTCACCGATGAGTACATACGTAAATTGTGTTTGCGCTATTTCTATAGTCGGATACAACTTAAGAAGTCAGGAGAGGCGCCGCCCAAACAACCGAAGCGCGGCAGCCGATCACCTCCGCGACTAAAGGAATAGTCCAGCTCATGCACGCGCCGATGTTCTTCGAAGGCGGAGCCACCGGCCGTGCCGCTCACGACGTCAGTCTCGAGTGAGCGCCCATTGGTGCAGATTTGTGCTCATCCGCCTTTGAGGAGAAAATGCCGCTGACATCTAAAGTTGTATCATACTATAATGTCATGCGGGTATCCTGAATAGCGCTTTGTATTTTCGTTTACACAAGCGCCTTAATAAACTAGGGACGTCCGCGAAATTCGATAATGTTTATTTGTCGTTGCTGTTACTCATGATAATTTAAGCGGCGGGAATATTTCAGTGGCGTACTTCTGTCCACAGTAAACGTAACATAGCCAAGCCTTACGTAAACTAATGAGACACGTTCGTTTCTTCGTTATGTGGTGTATGCAATGTTGTGTTGTCATTCAACGAGGCTCGTTTGCAACGCATATGCTCGCAACTAATTTATCAGGAAGGACCAACAATGGTAGTTGTAGATATTGGAGTGCTTGATCTGTGAACCTCACTGGTAGTTTGCTTCCGTGTATTGTGCACAGAAATGAATTGTGTTGCAGTAGATGCGTTTGAAGGTGATGCACGTATGCAATTGAATCTGCTGGAGATAAGCTACCTCTGCTTTTGAGAAACACAATGCGGTTATTTTTAAGGGAACATAATTTGCTGCAATTAATAATTCAATTTTCCCATTTCAATGCCGCTTTCATGACGCATGCGAAACTGCCTTTTAAATGCAGATCGTCTTTAAATTTTATTTCAATATCATGTCTTATTATTTGCGTTTTTGTCCGTCAAAATTAATGTGGACTGTAGAATATCCATAATTTGGCGTTTTTCTGTGTGTGAGCGAACGCCTTAAAAGAAATGGTATCCCAACTCAGAATTTTCCACAGAGCTCGCTTTTCTGCATCTTGCGGAGATTCTAGCTAAAAATGCAAGCTTTCCTACTTCAAGCTCCGGCTAAATCGCCCCACTGGAAATGCACTCCGGTACGTTCAATTACCTCCGATGCGCTTTAAGGTAACATGGAAAAAAACTGTCGAAGTTAAAACGCACAAACCAAAACCTTGATCATCACCCGCGCCGAGAGACGTGCCACCCAATATGACTTCCAGCGAGGGTTAGGCCCATGGTACCGACCGCGTCCATCGCTATGCCATCGGCTCTTCTGGGTTTCAAGGTACACAATTCCGACGACTGCAAATGTCTGTACAGTGCAGATTTTGCATCGGTTAACATAAATGAAGCATTTTTTTTTCTTGTGCACGGTGTACGCACAAGAAGCGATGGCTCCTTGCGCCGCTTCTGGCGCATCGCTTCTTGAGCATCGCTTCTTGCGACGAGGTTTTAGCAAAAGCCCAGAGTCACCGACAGTCGCCGGTCGCACTCGCTAGCACTTCTCTGACTGATACGTGAGAACAGCGAGTTGTGAACCCTTATTGAACCAATATGATTTCATACTTTTTTCCGCGCATTGCATTCCATTTTGGCCATGCAGTTATGTAGTTGTACCGATCGATACAGTCACAAATCGTATATCGATACAGTATACCGGCTCCTCGGTCCATTTGATATATTTAATTTCAAGTTAGGTTAATTGTAAGAGAACGTTAGCCCTGTTGCCATAATTGGCATACCGTTCGTTGCCGGCAGCATTTTGTTTGTGTTTACTTAGCATGCAAATTTTAATTGCAAAGGAAGATAGCGACTGCCCTGAGTATTCGACATTTAAAGCTCAAGCCAAACGGTGAGTTCGTTTTTGACCAGTTATTTTGCGTAAAGGAGGGGGTGTTTCGAGTGGCACGGTGGTAAAGGGCTCGGTTGGGCATCTGAGGGTGAGACGTTCGAGTGCTGTCGATGGGAGGCCTCGTTTTTTTTTTTTTTCACGCGGTTCTTTTGTTTTTTATTATTGCATTAATACTTTCTACATCGCCTTCTACACTCATATTCGTGTGCGACCGGTAAGTACAATGTTTTTAACGCTGTAAACCAGTTTTGCGTTCCGTCATCTATTTTCAGAATCCATCATATGCCAGCACGCTACAGCAGATACCAGATGCCACGATCTAATACTACTACATTACAATGGATCACGGAATTCAGCCTTCGCCATGCTGCACACATTTTCAACAGGGTAGTGAACCCACTTCAAAACTTCCACGTACCTGAACAATCGTATGAGTATGAGCAGCTGCTTATCTCAAAAATGTACGCCAGGCTTTGTCCGCCGGTGATAGTGGCTTTCGCGGTGTCTTCAACTGCATAAAGAAAGATGAAAATCCGAGAACTAAGCTGCAAAATACGTTCTAATTCTGTGACTGTCACGCCGATGACACAAGAGGCCGATGCAATTTCGAGAAAACGCAACTTTACATTGAAATACACGTCATTTCTTACAGGGTGTGGCTCCATGCGGCCTAGAAACTCATTCCGCGGGGGGGGGGGGGGGGTAGAAACGTAGCCGAGTGTGTTATACAATTACGCAACCAGCGGCAGCAACTGTATACCGCAGCAAAGCACGTTCGACAATTTCACCAAGACTGTGGTGCACCCTCATAATAGAGGTACAAGGCAGGCTAATTGGTGTTTGTGTATTTTTAAATTTGTGCTAAATAGGCACTACACGGATCAGGAAACGCGTGGCAGGAAGTTAAGCGCGAGTTCAACACCCTGTCATCCGCTTCTTGATCTGTGTAGCATCTACTTAGCGCCGGTTTCACGATCATGCATCCATGGACGTTTGCAGGATATTGTGGCACCGACATTTCATTTCCGAGCCCACGCCCAACTCCCGCTTGACCAAATGTCTGCTCTTCCCAGTACGAAAACACGTGGTTTCCCAATAGCATAGCCACTGACAAATAAAACGGTACCTCGCCTATTGAAACAGGGCGCTCTGCGATTTTATTAACCTGCAGTACTAAACATTCAACAGTCTGTGTCTAGATTATCGCAGCAGTAGTTGTGCATCGGCCATATCGTCTTTGAGCTGAGAAAAGACGAGACCACTTGTCCAAACGTGGCTCCAGTACCACCCCCCCCCCCCCCCCCGCTCAATAATTTTTCCTAACACGATTTTACACACTCCATCTAGTTACAGTGGAAAGTGATTCAGCTGAGATTATTGTGAAACAAATATTAGCGACATTAAAATTGCTTACGTTTTGCTTTTGGGTCAAAAATATTGGCGCAATAACAATGGTTATATTGGGTCAAAAAATATTGGCGCAATAACAATGGTTATAACTTTGACGGCATAGGCAGGAACATGTAATAGGTTCTTCGAAGCAGTGTACATGCCTTTGCCACTAAGTATTGTACTTTGAGAGGAGGAAAAAAATTGCATCTCACGGTGGTTTTCATATCCGCGTAGTTTCGAAGCGAGGTCGTAGGTAAAAAACGAAGTTGCACCAAGCGGTAACAAAAAAAACACATAGTCATTGAAGCCGTGTTTCTCGGATTGCCATATGGATTGTTGCTTGCTGTAGTCCATCTGTTAATGAACAGGAAATTAAAAATTTAGTAAACAAATTTAAGCTTGTGTTGGCGGTGAAAAAAGTGACAGCGTCGTCACAAGGCCAAAGCAATGAATGCGATAGCAATAAATTGTAATGTCATCCGAAGTGAGGCTAGTAGCCAGCTCCTTTGGATCAGATCTCATGTAACTCTACAATTTCTTCGTTTCTTTAAATGACCAAAATCGTAAATGTCAATGTGCAGCCGAGCTGTGGGAAAGCCTCAGCGATGAATTGCAAAGTGATGCAAAGCTAAGCGAACATGGGCATAGCTTAGCACTGCAGAAGCACCCTCTCCTCTTGACCGCATGCTTCTCTCACACCTCTAATTCGCCTCCCTCCTCCACTCACCTCCGCTATACTATGCTGTACCATCCCTTCTCCTTTCTATCGTCCTCACCATTTCTCTTCTTTCTCACCCGTTGCTATACTATACAATGCATGTCTATGATATGTTTTAGCCTCTCCTCTCCTGTTTTCTTTCTCGTCACCCTCTATTTACTTTCCCAACCCCTTGTTATGCTACATATACATGCGTATGTCATGCGTTTACCCTCTCTCCTACTCCTCACCCTCACATCCATTTATAGCTTCCTTGCAATGCTCTACTGTACATGACTCTGCTATGTTTTACCCCTCCCCACCTTCTCTCCATCCCCCTCACCCTCACGTCGCTTCCTCACCCTTACTTCCTTTTCCCTCACGTTACTGTACTATAGTACATGGCTATGCTAAGTTTTAACCCTCTCCCCTCCTCCACACCCTCACGTCACTTCTCCTCACACTCATTTTCCTTTCCAACCACCTTGTTTTACTACACTATACACTGCCATGCTATTCTTCACTGCCTTCCCTCCTCCTCCCGATCCTTCGCTAGGCTACGGACAATACTTCAGTATGGCGCGTTATGGGGCTAACTGGTTCATTGATTAAGCAGACAAGAACAGATGTGCGAATGCAAGACGCAAGAGCATAGAAACACGCTAGACACGAAGCGCATGACGTGTGTGCGTGTTTCTGTTTTCTTACGTGTTGTCTTCTCCGCTCAGATAATAAATATATATATATATATATATATATATATATATATATATATATATAATATATATATACATATAGTGAGGGCATTACTATACACGTCGTGATCTGTAAATTATCATCACCATTGTGGGTTCACCAAGCCTGTTCGCTGCCGGGTCTTCGGGCCAAATTAAACATCTGCCCAACCAATACCACCACATACACAGTAAGAGGAGAGACCAAGGAAACTTCGAAAGTTTTTAGGCTTCTCAGTGCGAAGAAAGCGAAACACCGCAGCGGTTTTGTAGGGGTCAGGGCGTATCCCTTCCTTGCTCACGACATGACCAAGAACCTTAATGGATTTGCTGGCGAAATGGCATCGCTTGGGGTTAATTTGAAGACCAGTGCCCGCAAGGCACGTCAGGACTTCATCCAAGCGTTGCAGGTGTTGAGGAAACGCTGATAAAAAGGAGAAAAGGAGACAATGTTATCTAGGTAGCACAGGGAAGTCTTCCGCTTCAGGCCACTCAGCGGGGTGTCAATCATGCGTTCAAAGGTCGCGGGTGGGTTGCATAGCCCGAAATGTATCAATAACTCTTACAGGTCGTCCGGCTTGGCAAACGATGTTTTTTTTCCTTTGTTATCTTCGTGCATGGAGATTTGGCAATGGCCGGAATGCAAGTCGAGGCTCGAAATGTATTCGGCGACTTGTAAGGAATTAAGGGCGTCATCAATGCATGGCATGGGGTACACGTCCTTTCTAGTAATCTTTTTGAGCGCCCGATAATCGACGCAAAAGCGTACAGAGCGATCTTTCTTCCGCACCAGAACAACGGGAGACGACGGAGGGCTGGCTGAGGGGCCATATATCCCGCTGCATCATGTTGGCTACGTTTTCGTCGTCGATTTTTCGCTGGGCTAGAGACACGCAGTACGGGTGGCGGTGCACAAAAGATGTTCCGTCGGTCTGAATGCGATATGCTGCAGCGTTAGGTTGGCCCAAGCTGGACGAATAAGCATCAAAATAGTTTGCGTGCCTCTTCAACAAAGCAAGCAGCTGCTGCTTCTGCGAATCTATCAAGTCGCTGCTGATGACTGCTGTAAGGGCGGTGGAAGAAGCACGATGAGCAGTAGAATGGCCTTTGGAGGAGACAGGCGTAAGGAGCACGACGCATGCAGGCTCGGGATCGGCAACGCAGGCCACCGTGGTGCCCGGCACAAGTAAAATTTTATGTGATGTTGCGTTCGTGGCGGTGACGAGAGCTGCGCCATTGTGGAAGCGAGCGACACCCGATCAAAAAGCTGTGTCTTTACTAAGGCAACGGGGTGAAGGGGCGACCAATACGTCACCAGAGTCGACGTCGTTGGACGCAACTGTTACAAATCGCTGTTCATGTGGTGGTAACTCGGTATCTGTAGCAGCAACGAGCCGAAGTGGCTTGTAAATGTCGCCGAAGACCAGGCGGCGAACAGGTACAGCGGTGAGCACTGTTAGGGTGAACACACGAGCGCGTGGCTGACGGCACTGTCAGCGCCGCGCAACAGCCATCGTTGGAAACATTGCACATGCGCAGCATGGTGTTTTTCGATACACTCTTTCAACCGCGCCCACCACGTCATGAAGACGCTTGTTGTGGATACGCTTGTGTGCGCGCGATGAAAAAGATTATTTTGTAGAACGCATGATGCGCATGTGCAATGTTGCAAGCGATGACCGTTACGCGGCGCTGACAGTGCCGTCGGCCACGCGCTCCTGTGTTCACCCTAAGAATGCTCACCGCTGTACAGTGAACCCACAATGATGATGATGATACACGACGAAGATGGAGATGCATACGCAAATACATTATGATGATGATAATGGAAAGATGAAGAAGATATGTATAATAAAAGCCCACATATTCGCTTCCGCATCTGACTCTGTCTCAGCATATAAACTCCGAAAACCACCCATATGACTCGATCAAGGTTACACTCTTACAAAGCGTTTTCTCCAGTACAAGGGAGCGTGAACAATGCGAATCATATATTACTGTACATTTAATGCGTTGAAGGCTGGGCTAAATATCAATCCGGGCATACTGTCTTCAATTCGCGCTCTGGAAGATTCAAGATAATAATAATCTTAGCCGAAGCTATCTCTCTTTCTTTTTTTTTGGATATCGCCAGGAGCAGGCTGACGGGCATGCAACATCCTAACGCGCATTCCGAGGGGAGGGAAGAGGAAAAAAGCGGGAGCAGCTTTCGAAGAATCCTCCCTACATTGAAACCACTCCGACAGTCGAACGACTGAATGATTGGACCCTCCGTAAAACATCTGAAGGGTATTCTACATTTTCTTCGGAAACGTTATCTTGAGCCACAGACCGGAGATCGTAGCTGCCTGTTTTTCATCGAATGTACCTATCCTCTACACTTTTCCCGGACTTGCACTAAGGTTTTGGGTTGACCCCTTTTTGAAGCGCTTATCACTTCTTGTGAAGCTTCAACCCTTCACTAGGCTTCACAAGCAGCTGTGTAGCGCGAGGGGGGGGGGGGGGTGAGGCGAAGACGGAGGCGTGAGAATGGACTGCATGAATGTACTGACTAATTGCGCCCAAGCTTCAGGAACAAGTGACGAGCAGAAAGCCGACGAAGTGGAGCTCGACAGAGGACGACAGGAATGACCTTGATGTGTCCACCTGCATCATCTATGTATATCGAATTTTTTTTCTTTTGTTGGCTTTTTTCCCCCAGAAAACACGTGTTGTTAGTATGTCCAAGTATGTGCACGTGGTCTGTTCGCGACTATGTTTCCTTTTACAACATTCTTTTTACTTTTTTACTTACTTTTGTTTACTTTTTTCATTGCTTTTTTACTTTTTTTACTTTCTCTCTCTCTGTCGGCTCAGAGGACAACGATATAAAAGCGCATCGAACTCCGGTAAATTTCGTCTCGATGAATATCGGTCTCCGATCGAAACGTCGAAAAAATAAACAGTTTTTTAGAAGCGTATACCTTTTTCTGACATACACGCAGACATGTGTATATATATCAAGCACCTTGTTAGAGACATTTGTGCCCAGAAAGAAGACAAATGATACGCTGGGTGCGACAATAGACTCGAGCAAACTCGTCGGTAGTCGGCAATCTGATCAGCGGTAAGGCGTGTCGGCATTTAGACATGTGTTTCTGAAGATTCCACCTTTATCATTGGTGGCCACGTTAGTTCCACAATAGATCGTACTGTTCGCCATGCGCGTTCAAGTTTCTCCGAGAGAGAGAAAGAAACGACATCTGTTTCCGCCGGTGCACCTTTGCAGAACAATCTAAAGTATACGGGAATTATGCTCTACAATCCCGTTCGGCATGCCGTTCTTTTTTTTTTCTTTTTTTGGTAGCCTACTCGCTGGTGAAATGGGGTGCTCCGCAAGAACTGCATAATCGCTACGTGTTAGCGTGATGTTAAGCAAATTGGCTACTAAGTATGCGAAAACAGAAGTTCAAAATTAGCCAAAAAGTTTCCATGAAGCAAACTTGAAATTTTTGTAAAGACAAAAGACAAAAGACGCCAGTCTGGTTAAGAAAGCTGCCATGTTGGCTCGAAACTGGATCTAGCGTTTGTTAAAACGGACTTGTGGTTCGACGTGTACATGGTGAAATAAAATTGGGCTCTACGAACCGTAATTGACGTTCAGCACATTTACCGCACCCTTGCATCTAACAGCACCCTCATGCCGATGCGTCTTCATTTCTGTAACTGTATGGTTGACGATAAATTGCTTCCGCACCTCCATCAGTCTCTTTCCGTCCATAAAAGCCCTACGGTGGAAGGTAATAGAGATAAGAGCCTCTACACCGAGGTCGAGAGAGCCGCGCACCATCATCTCAAACGGATTGACAGTCACGAGTGTGTTCCTGTTGAGTAGGTCCAGGTTTAACGATTTCATCCAGTTCACGAGGTCGGACGTCTGCGATAGAAACAGGGCAAATCAATATCAGATGAAACGCACTGTTAGAGTATATTTGGCGCAATATCACGAGTACTTTCCCACCTATACAACATAATTTGCTGAAAGAAGGCTGGTGAGTTGAGACAGCTGATAGGAACGGGTTATAACAACAAAGTGAAACGTGTATTTATAGAGCTATACTCCGTTTCATGCATCAGGTGCAACCATGCGGTGGCTAGCGAGACTTCTTGCTGTAAATGCGCTCGCACCAACAAATAAATAATTGCTTTTACCGCACAGAATGTGCGTTATATTTCTTTTTTAGGCTGAGTAATACATAGAGATGTTTTGTGCGATAGGAATAAACAAGCTTCATTTTACGGCTATCAGCATGATGGTCCACATAAGACAGCGCTTCCTTGTGTTCAGTTTCTGGTATTTATTTTGCAGCTGATCACGACGCCTCACAAGCAGAGTCGCGCTCGGCTAGCACGGGCATTTACAACCCCAAAAGCCGAGCATGAGACGCGCGTAGTTACGTACTTTGCTGAACGAGCATCTTGTATTAATTCAAGAGCGTTGTGCCTTATGTGTGAAACGGAGTGTAATAAGTTTCACATTAACAATAGGATTTAGCGTTGTATCTTGCTACTGAGCCAGCGGTTTCTATATCGCATTTCACGCGGCTGTAAACAAGCATTGGTTATTTCCAGTAATCATCGCCCAGGCCACGTGGGGGATCTAGAAATGCCTATTAGAATAATAAATTGAAAATTCGCAGCTGAAAAAAAAATGGGCCTGCTATGCGCTATTGGCACAGAAAAAGGGCAACAAGACATGAGGGGACACTCAGCGATAAGTGGATCGAGCTTCCCCTGCCACATTCTCGCCCAAAAGCCTTCGAGATTTCCGCGTCAAATAACAGAAACCTTGATCCAAGAAACATAAGAAGAGTTCAGGTGGCGCAAGTAGCGGATGAACAAAAAAGAGGTGTGCAACATAATTGTATAGCTTGTTAGTTTTTTTTTGTTTCCTCCACGTGTAAATACATTTTGCTACACAATAAGTTGAAAATTTGTGAAAGAACATTCCGCCACCAAGCGACACCGGAAATACGACGTCATCGCCAGACAAGCTATGGCGCTTATTAAAGCAGGGCCGCTCTCATGCGTGTTTCGGCGGCATCTGTTTTTGCCGCCGAGAAGTCGTGGTATTGAGCTTTATTTTGTTGACAGTGGCGCTTTTCAGCACGGCAGTACGGTGTCGTCTGTTGCAGCTGATTACGACAACAAGTGAGAACCCTCACTTTTCTGTCACTCGAAGTACTGCGTAGTAAGGTTGTTACCCGCGCTAATGCGTAGCTATGCTTAGGGTACGTTGGATTTTGTAACTGCACCGTAGCTAAGAATCGGGCGCTTCGACGTAAACTTGTAAAAGTTTCGTGCCAATTTTCACATTCCCCAGATGCGCTCTTCTTTTGGCACTTGCGTTATCAGATGACGATAGTTCCGTCAAGCGATCAAGTGATAGCAAACGTCGCCCGAGTTTATGAAACGCTTGGCGTAAGATAACATGCAGAAGCGTGAAGATAAGCTCCGCGTGCCTTGAAAATTTTCGGTTTCTCACGATCGAAAAAGATTTCGCCCCGCGCATTTATTTCCAACTCTAGTAAAAATTGTTCTTCTGTGATAGCGTGCCGGTTGGGGCTCTTCAAGGTGCAATTCTGTCGCGGATGCCGGCACTTAGATATGCGTGCTCGTGGGTTTGAAGGCGCATATAATAAGGTCACGTAATGTAACGCTTTATATCATGAGAGCATAGAGCAATCCTCACAATGCTGTGTCAGTAAAAGGAAATAGCGATTGTTTCTAATTCCACGCGGTAAACGGTTGTGCCCTTTCACGTCTCCCATTAGTTATCCCATACGAACCAAAATTTCGGCTGACACATTCTTTCGATCTTTTTTTCAGCTGACGCAAACCAGCGGAGCTTGGCGTGGTAACAACCGATCCGTACTTTGGTGTGGCTGCAACGCAAGAGGGCTGGTTGCATCGAATAAATATTGACTGTGTAGTATTTTTCTCGCTTTTTTTGCCCCATAGAAAATGAACATCACAACACGTCTTCCGTCTATTCCAGAATTCCAGAAAGGAGAAGACGTTACGACAGTGCGCGTCATGGCCTGAAGTTATGTTAACGTGCTGCCCCCTAATTCTCGTTAAGATGCGTGTGGCTCCAGCGCGTCCTGGCTCCTCGCAACGGTTACGGAGCCTACACGGCTAAAGCGTCCTATTAGAAGGAGATATGCGAGGCTTTCCTAAATTCTGAGAGACCAACACGAGTACTTCATACACACTGCTTTTACCTTGCGTCAGTACGGCAGACGTACACCAGCCATATCCAAATTGGGCGTTTGGAAGGCGTTTTTTATTAGGTAAACATCAGGCGACGTCTACGAAGGCACCTAGCCCAGCGCAGTAGAGTCCTTGTCCTTACTCGGGAAGCTTTGTTTCTTGTTCCCAACAAAAAAGAGCGGCATCGGTGAAGACGGAAACAAAGAACGCCGCTAGAATGTTACAGCGCTCGGTAAAGCCGCAAGTCTTGTTGTCGCACAAGCCTATTTCCAAAAATTTTAAACGTTTGTTGCCCTTGTTTGAATTAAGTTACAGGTATTTACTGAATTATTCGATGGAAGCATTCTCTCTATCTCTTTCTCACTCTACAGATATCGCCATAGACGCCATCGTTCACTTCAGTACTACATTATAAAAGTTGCCGAGTTCGCCAGGTTCTCGTTGCTTCCTTTTAGCCTTCCTCGTTCTCTATTCCACAGCCCTTGTTTTAATGCGTAATCATCACGGAGCACATCTGCACTAATTATGCTGATCTAGCCCCATCCATCCGGCAGTCTTGGAGCTGGATGGGTCCAGGAACGAATAATTGTGCGCAGCTCCTCCCTAAGTGAATGCTGGGGAAGGGCAATGCACGCCTTGTCCCCGTGTTTCTCTTTTCACAGCATTTCTTCTCGCCCGCCCCTCGGGATCACCTCGATTCCGGCCTTTCGCTTGTGTTTCTCTGGCTGTCACCATGGGATTTATCTTGCGTTGTTGCCGTTTGGCGGCTGTGTCCTGTTTCCGTAAAGTACGGTTCAGCTATAGACGTAGTCGCTCTTGCTCTGGTCGCTTAGCCCTGACGGCGGGATCCACTCTTCGTCAGCACTGCCATGCTCGCATCAGCGCGCGCTATCTTGGTCGGCGAGGCTCCTCAACGGCCTTCATGGCGGGAAAGACCCTCCGCCAGCCGGCACCTTCCTATTGGCTGCTGTGTGGGAGCGTCCCTAGTGCAGAAAGTTCAACAGAAAGGCGCCTTGAACGAAACCTACGATCTTCGTTCTCCGTCTGTGTGGTTTGAATCGTTAGTGGCACAAAGACCGTGTCAGTCATTAGCGTTTCTCGGATAGCGGCAAAACTCGCCGGCTGTCTCGTTTGGAACTGCGTGACCATGCCGCCGTTCGCGTTCGGTCTATAGGTTCCTTCCGCTTAAAATGAATATTAGCGGACGTGAAGGGCACGGGTATGATACATCCCTATATGAAACAGCCTACTAGTAGGTTTTCGCGTCCGTGTTGTATTTAGCCCCGGCGAACGCGACAATGCGCTCATTTGTAGCATAAACGGCATGCACTAAACTTTGTCAGCATAAGTTCTACCAGCACCTCCTCTATTTTTCTGTGCCTCGGCGAAGGAGCGGAGCGCAATGGGAACCGACCGTCGGCGTTAGTGCGGCTTTTAGCCGTCGGGCGCCGCCACCGTAGTAGACAAGACGTCGCGTCGTCGCTCGCGGAAACGAATGCCGTGGCTGGATTCGAAGCTGCTGTATGGTTCAGTTTTCTGCTGTATTCGCGTTGTTTAAAGTATGATGAAAACTTGTAAACTGGAATCGTAAAGCACTTGTCGTTCTGGGCAAGCAGCCAATTTTGTTGGGATGTGTCTTTCGCGGCTATCTGATCGAGACGCTCGCGCGTCGTCTGCTAGCCCGATACCAGAGAGCGCATGCCACTGATGCGCGGAAAATTGTTTTGTCACCGTTACGTTCGCTTGACTGAGAGTCGGTTTTTGACTGTCTGAAAGTCAATTTTCGAAAGCAGCATTTGCCAAGAGCTAATACTGAAAGCTTGGGCGCTTAAAGTTCCCCGATGCGTGCTACCGTCTACTGGTGTAGCACACTACACGCAAGCCTGGAGTTCATGCGCTAAATAGCATGAAATGTCCTTAGACTGCTTCCAGGGATATACGTGATTGCCCGTTCCCTTCGTAAAGCTTATGAGAAAATACGTTTGTTGCCACCGGGAGAAAGCAACAGCTGGGTGCCAGAAAAAGAACTATGCCAAGTGATTCCACCATTTCAGAGCTCAAACCAGTTAAATCGTGGTGGTACGAAAAACAAACACAAGCAGCTACATATGCCGCGCGCTTCCCGCAACAATGACCGATGCGTGTGAACAGGCGCTGTCGTTCAAGTATAAAGTCGTAGTGCCAACTCTCAACTTAAGCCAATGTGAAAATGTGAAAGGTGTGAAAAATGGTGCGGCCTGTTGTCAGTTGCTTGAGCTCCTCTTTGTACTTGTCGACGGATTGTTGTAGCATCAATATCTGGCTCCTCAGCTCTCTTCCTTTTATCTTCCATTTGGCCTTTTCGGTAGTGAGCAAAGTAGAGGCCGAATGGCTGTCGACCTGGACGCTTTTGTCGCGTGGAGCAGCCTGCTCAGCCTCGTGCACTCATTTATTGTGACACTGTACATAATGATTGTCGGTTGTTTCGACGGTAGCGCATGCGGTGTTCATGAGCTCCGATTCTTCAGCTTCGGGACCTAATGTCAGCGCTGCATGCACATGGCGGCGATCGCGAGGCAGCGTTGCTATTGGTACTACATGCATTCGTTGAGTGTTCGTACTCAACACGGTCACGTTTAGAGATACTTGCCATGCTTGGTTCAGTTGTTATCTTGGGCTGCAAACGTTAAGGGTAGTCTGCAAAGAGTGACGCTACTGCATCCTACTTAAGCCGCCGCTTCTTATATTCTATGAATTCTTCGGGTCGCAACGACGGCTGCATATTCTAGTGTAGTTTGAAGGTGTATTAGGAGACCAATTATCCCACCTAATTACTTCAAGCCACCTCTCCTGAACACCAGCGACAGCTGGAATTTCATGGAATGACAGCCGCATAGTGTATCAAGGCAAAAGCCTTATAGATGCCTCATCAAACGTGAAAATTGCCCGTTGGCGGCGTCAACGCGAGTGATGCAAAAAATAATTACGTGATGACATCATATGGCGTCACAGATCATAAAACTTTGTGACATAATCGTGACGTCACACAATGTGACATCGTCATATTACAACCTTCGCTTGGTCAAAATGGGCTGATCAGGGATGCAGTGCATGCCTCCGCTGATGTGCAGAAAGCTTGCACTGCCTCCGATCCTTGAGGCTGTAAGAAAACCACGTTAGGCACAGAAATATCTCGGAGGGAGGCAGGGAATGTTCAATATATTGATTGGAAGAAAAAGAAGGTGGCTTTCGCCTTTCAGTCGTCTTAGATGAATCCATAAGGGACCCTATGAGATTTTTTTCTTATCATAGGGAAATAAAAAAAAAGACAATCGTGATCGATTTCTTTCAGTTCTATTTGCAGAGTGGAACACAACAATATGACATAATAAGGCAATGGAGCGGTTGCAATAGCCTGAACTAGAAAATAAAACGCGAATACTATCAAACTCGAGTGCAAGTATCGAACCGGCAGCGCGGCCTGACACACTGCCTGCTGAATACGTACAGTGGGGATGGAAAGACACGCGAACATGCGGCATCTGTATTCTTTGCTGTTTCGCATCTATTTTCAAGTGGTTATAGCCTAGATGATTGATGAAAAGACGACGTCATCTATGACATAATAAAAGACCATCTAGCATCTTTTTATTGCCACCACGGTTAGAGCGTGATGAAAACAGCGAGCCGCTATGTTCGCGTTTCTTTCCATCCCCCTGTACCTGTGAAAGCCTTCAAAAAGCACAAATGCAATTAAACTCGGATGCAAACACGAATTCGTGAGCTTCGTGATACGCGCGACCATTCAGCGCCAGCTTCCCGTGGATGGATGGATGGATGCTATGAGCGTTCCCTTTATAACGGGGCGGTGACATGTCTGCCACCAGGCTCGAAGGCGAAAAAAAAAAGAAAAAAAAAATAAACTTCCTTGTTTCATGTTGTCCTAATGCCTTATCTACATTGATGAAATCTACGTTATTATACCAAAAAATATAAATTCACGGTCCATCTCTCTGCCTCTTAAGGCAGAATGACCTTTTTTTTTCCCAGTTATTTATTTTTGTACTTTATCTCTACTTTTCTGCCTCGTAGTCTACTCGTAGTCTTAAAGTCCCTGAAACTTCGTAAAGTAGCGACATACGTGCATAAGAGCGCGCCTCCTCTCTTTTCTCCCTCCTCTGCCCTCTCCGAGGCTGACGCCGTGTCGGCATTGGCCAACTGCCGTCACGTGGGACAGCGCGCAGCGTTCGTTTGTTTACAGTCGCTCGCGACTGCCATCTTTGCTCTCGAGGTGCGGACTCGCTGGTTCTCAGCGCACGTGTACCATGGATACGCACTTTCCATTCCGCGTGCGTTGTGCTCTGAGATACCTTGCACACAACGGTTGCCATGGGCTTCTGCTGGGCTTTCGGATGCCGAAACAAATAAAGCGAAGGCAAAAACCGCCCGGGAAGCGCAACGAGTTGCGAAGGAAGTCTTGGTTACACCGAATCGGAAGACAGAACTTTCGGTCGACGTTTTCGACGCGACTATGCGAGGTAAGTCGCTATCC
Source organism: Rhipicephalus sanguineus (assembly GCF_013339695.2). Classification (NCBI taxonomy): domain Eukaryota; kingdom Metazoa; phylum Arthropoda; class Arachnida; order Ixodida; family Ixodidae; genus Rhipicephalus; species Rhipicephalus sanguineus. The sequence continues at coordinate 100,156,197 of NC_051179.1, read as the reverse complement.
TTTAACTATAAGTACTCGTCGAGGTTCGCGCAAATCGCTGCCTGCTATAGCGCCGTAGACACGTCTTAGTTAATTGTGCAGTACGTCGCGATTCCTCACACGTTTTATTGCTGCTTCTTCGGGGTCTGTACTAAGTGTTTTTTTTTTTTTGAAGAATATATGGTTAGGTTTTCTGCTTGACGTGATGCGCATACTGGTTTGAGTTTGCGGTATTGGTTTGTGCGCCTAGCATGGCACGCCGACTACGGAGGCACGCCGACTGACGATCGAAAATGTGATTACGAAACTTCAGAGCTTCGGCGGAGTTTTGAAGAAACAAAGCTGCAATGTGAAAGCTCACATTAGGAGTGGTACTCTCTGTTTGTTTTTGTTGCGTGCTCGGTTTTTTTTCCTGGAGCAAATGGCGTTCTCTGGTTCTTTTACGTCGACAGATCCGCCGGTGGACTTGCGATAGAAGGTAGGTAGGCAAAGCGTGCGTGCCCAATCGAATCGCGGGGTGCATTCATCGTTTAGGAACCTCACGTACACGTGTTATTTAGCGCGAAGGTTTACGTGCCATTTCGTGTGGAGGTTTATATCCGCGAGTGGCTTTCCGCCGCGATGGAGCAGAGGTTATGGTGATCGGCTGCTGACCCGAAGGTGTCCGCCGCGGTGGTATAGCGGTTAGGGTGCTCGGCTGCTGACCCGAAGGTCGCGGGTTCGATCCCGGCCGCGGCGGTCGCATTTCGATGGAGGCGAAATGGTAGAGGCCCGTGTGATTAGATTTAGGTGCACGTTAAAGAACACCAGACGGTCGAAATTTCCGGAGCCCTCCACTACGGCGTCTCTCATAATCATATCGTGGTTTTGGGACGTTAAACCCCAGATATTATTGTTATTATTATTGCTGACCCGAAGGTCGCGACCGAAGGCTGCGGTCAGATTTCGATGCAAGCGAATAGCTTGAGGCCAGTGTGCCGCGCGATGTCAATGCTCGTTAACGAACATCAGATGGTCAAAATTTCCCGAGCCCTCCACTACAGCGTCTCTCATAATCATATCGCGGTACTGGGACGTAAAACTCCAGATGATATGATTATCCGCGAGCAGGGGCGTAGGCAGAAATTTTTTTCGGGGGGGGCACCTCCTTGATCTGTAGTGGGGACGAGCAGGCAGATGTGGTCGAGTGTCATTTTCTGCTCTGTATGCTATGGCAAAAAAAAAAATTTCGGGGGGGGGGGGGGCACGGGCCCGGTGTGCCCTAACGTGGCTACGCCCCTGTCCGCGAGTGGAGCTCTCGCGAAGGAAACGTTTACGGTGGCAGCTGGCTAGTTTATTCTTTCGCTTGCTCGTTCATTGAGCAGCGAGTATAGTTCGTATGTCAAGTACGTCTACGAGGCGCACTTGCGCACTATGGTTGTTGCGTCTAATGTCTTAACGAATCAACCAACGCTGTCTAAATGTATCGACTGGAAATGATGTACGCCTTCTGGCGCATTCTTCTTTCAATGAAGCTCTGAGCTGCTGCTTGCACAGACAGTCATTTTCTAAATAAATAATAGTCGCCACTCTTTAACTAGCATAATACCGCTAACACCCATTGCCCATGTGTTTCTTGCACTCTAAAAACTGTCCGTACCCTTTGTGGAGTCTTCTTGCCCCTCCCCAATAACCGTCCTCTGGCTAGTTTGCGCTTCCTTTCTTGAAAACTCGGCGCTCGCCGCTTTCCCATCAAGGTGCTGTTTAATAACACGCACGCCATTCGTGACCTGGAAGTACGGCGCGCCCGGCGATAATGCAAGGATAGACACGCGAGATTGATGGTTATTGTTTCGGGACAGGAATACGCCTCATAGCACGCAGAGATTTGGTGAAAAAGATAAAAACAAGCGATCCAGATGCTGGATATCGTTTTGTGGGAAAGAGATGCCTCAAATACGCGCTTTTGTATTGCAGTGTACAGTGCTAAATCATACAGGCACGTATAGCGGCATTAACTATATTTACCCAGCCGATACATCGGAACGGCTACGTCTAGTGCGTACTGGCAGCCTCAGTGCGTCATTGGTATGCGCGGCGAATTCGCCTCGCGAGGACGACATGTACAATGTATCAGTTTCAGAAGGCTTCATGTAGAGCGGGACATTAACGTTCAACATTACACATGTCCTTTACAAACGTGTCCTAACATCTCCTAAACAACATATAATTAAAAAAAAGGACACCAAGAGCTAGACGGCTAGTTCGAATGCTTAAAGCGCGCCGCCTGGCAAGCGCGCGCTCTCTTTGCGAAGCGTCGTCTGCTACGCAGGAGCAAGGTAGGTGGCGCCGTGCTCGAAAAGAGAGTGCGAAGGAGAGGAGAACGAGGAGGAACGTGAGCGGAGGAGGAAAGTGTCGCTACTTTACGAAGTTTCAGGGGCTTTACGTAGTCTACTTGCACAGCGCCGCCACGCGGCAGCGGCGAGCGGACGCGGAGCGCGCGCGCGACGGCCCGAGGAGAGCGTTCGCCCAGGCACTGAAAAATAGGGGAGGCGCTGGTTCTACTTTACAACTCCGTTTTGATTATATAGTAGTTACGAAAAAAGCCCAGTGAAAACTTGTTTGCCTCTACAACGTTCCGCATGTTGACATCACAAACCAAGTTTTGTCCTTATAGATAAGACAGTAGTTACGTTTACCTCCGTCCCGTATGCCGAGGTGAAGGACATACAAGCTTGGTACATCGCGGCTGCTTTCTGCCACGAGAGTTGATTGGAAGCTGGGAAATGAGCACTGATGAGGTCTGTTAGGGTGGCGACATCGATGGCAGTTGCAACCTATAAAAACAAGAGCAGAAGAAGAACGGTATTTCCAAAAACACCCCTTTTCATGAGTGAGCGTAATACGTCGGTCAGACCAGCGGCATGGTCTCGGTTGCAGTTGCGTCAAAAATAAGCACACATCGTGAGATTTGGAACATGTTCGGTGCAATAAAGAGCTTCATTACGGCGAACTGCGCATATGTTGGCCCATTTTAGGTGCGCCTTCGTTTTGTTAGCACTGCCTTGCATTACGATGTACAGCAGGGACAACGCAAGCAAACGTCCGCTGTGAAATACGGATAGGAGTTCGTGGAAGGACATACATGTTACACGTAAACAGGTAAATATAGAGCCTACACCTCTGACAGGCCTAGCAGTGTACATCAGTTTTAAATATACCAATATTACCACTGTTACAACCTTCCCAATAACTTTCACTTCACTGAAAGAAATTTTCGCATATTTCTGAGTGCTAATCTCATTAACAAGAATAAAAGCCCATGCCTTACCTCTCCTCCCTCGAGCAGTATTAAGACTTTTTGGCAGAAAGTTTCAGTAAGCCCGAAAAACGCACCTTGCATTACTAATATTGTTGTCAAGAAAAAGTACTGTTTAGTGCAGCCAGTCCTTGCAAGAAAACTCATGAGTTCATCACTAATGTGGATTCCAATACTTCTCTAACGTGGTGGGAAGCCACGCTGCATAGCCCGAAGTCTAAAGACAAAATTCTGGCCGTCCGATACGCCCGCAACAGGGCCCACAGGCTAGGCCTGTCGATCCCCACGTGGGAATAGCCGGGTGGGCACGGGGGACGCTGTTCCTCGCGTCTGTAGCCAATTCCAACAAAGTTGCTCTCTCTCTAACGTGCGGCTAAATCAGTAACGGACATTCACATAACTGATTTCTGCATTTGTCACCACCGCAGCGCCATGAGGGCGTTTGCTCTCCGGCAAGCGTACACGTAAAGTAATCAGTCTTCAGTGTACGATGTACGCTTTAGTGATTCTTGAGCACATGACCAAGTAAAAGAAAGGGATAAAACAGTGTCTGAGTGTAAGTGAAAGTAGCAATTCTCACATGCTTGAAGACATCCTGGCCTCTGAAGCTCGCGCAGACGTACTTGTAGAAGTCCTTGCACGGGTCAACGGTGAAGTCGATGCTATATCGTAACCACTCTGCCAAGAAGCGGCAAAGAGGCCCCGTGCATTCATTTTTGCCTAAGTCAGAAGATGGAAGAAGATGTCTTCGTTCCGGAAATGTCACGGATGCATTTCTGAAGGGCGATGGAGTTGTTCCCGAGTGTGACGTTATACCGGGCGCTGGTGTTTTCGAAACATGAAAAAAAGCCAGAGTGTCCACCTGGTGGTGAGGGTGAAAAATAGATGTAGTAGAATCACAAGCCTGCGCTTGATTCGCTAATCGAGCCAGTCACCTCCTACACTGGGATAAAATCACTACCAATTGCCGATGAAACGGAACCGGAGTTAATGCTCTATGGATTGATGTGCAAGGTTCAGTATAGGGATCTTAGCTGATGATATCTAAATTACGGTTTCAGCACTTCGTGTCTTCTACTTAGTGATTTTATAAAAGGCGCATTGTCGTACGATAAACGTAGGAGGACCACTACTGCAACGCGTGTTCCGAAAAGCATGCAAAAGAAATGAGATTACGGCATATTCTAAAACGAGGCGGACGAGTGTTTTATATGCCAACAGATGTATTGCCGGTTGTAAATATTTTAATACGCGTGTTAGAATAACTTACGGTGGTAGTTTGCTAGCAGAAAGATCGCTCGTTATATTTGGGCCTAAGTATTTAAAATCGTAACTTTGATGCAAGAATGCCGTTGCATTATATCTGGGGCTTCCTTTTAAATGTTATCCGTATGCATACACTCTTTACAAATGTAACGTAAAATTCCCATTGCTCATAAAAACTAACTATCTTATTAAAATCCCCGTTTAACCTAAGTCGGTCTTCTTTCGTTGCCATTTCATCACACAGTGCGCAGATATCAGCTTAAAGCATGGCTTTTAAGGATAGGTTAGCGGCGATATCACAAATATATAACAAAAAGAAAAGGTACCCAAGAAGGGATCCTCTTGGGACGCCAGTAGGGGCGTGCGAATACTGAAATTGACAATCGAATCGAATGCTAATCAAATAGTGATCATACCGAATACAAACATAAATCGAATACTATTCGAATGGCTGGGTGACCATTTCAAAGACCGGCCTAGAATTTCACAACACTTAATTTGAAACAAATATTGATAAACTTTAAAGAATTAAGATTACCATTACATTAAACTGACAATTCATATACTACAATTGCTTAAACTCAGGTAAGCTCATTTAAAGCATCAGCTAGAGCCTTCGAAGTATTCATAAATGCAGAATGAGCACAGAGGTTACTTCGCTATTCGGGTAGTAGTTTGTCACCAGCTTTTCCAAAACACTGAGACGGAAAAGTTAAATAATGTTTCATACATCAACATCATCATGAATCTCATTATGATAGTGGATTGAGGTCACATTCGCCTCGAGGACGCTGGAGTTTAAAGCGAAGATACTTTCATCCTGGGACGAGTAGAGTTTCGATACCCCCGTAAAAGATTGAGCTGCGTGCATCCTCGTAATTCAATAATTAAAACAAGAAATATGATCCTTCGCACTTTCAACTTTTCCGTTCCTCTCCCGTGGGTGCTGATGGTTCGAAAAGTATTCGAAAAATATTCGGTAGTTACAAAATGCGCTATTCGATTCGACTACCGCATCGGATAGATTCCTTTTTCTTAATTCTGGAATCTTCACCCACCCCTAGACGCCAGACCGGACAGGGGGTAATGTGAAGCTGCTTTAGTTACATTAACAAACGTATCCAGCTTTTGTGGACACATCACAGCCAGCGCCCCTGGCGGCCCCGGCACGAAGCTAGCGCGTTTTCAATGGAACTGGCGAGTTTTTCCCGAATAATTAAGTGTAGAGGGTGAATGTTGAAAAACGCAGACCACAGAGCGCTTCTGGGAACCTAAACGCACGGGATGACTGCAGCGATCATGTTGCAGTAAGCTTCAATTTTGTTCCCAGAGCAGTTAAAGATTGTACAATGGGAGTCTATGGAAACGGAGAAAAATGTGGCCTGTTTTTCGAGACCAGAACGGTCACTGTCGTAAAACTAAGCAAGTTATGTCAATGGTCAGGAAATCACATGTAGTCCTGACACTCAGCTTTCGTTTGAAGCCATTCTCAACTTGCCGCATTGGCGTAACATTGTTCCCTAACGCGTTTTTTGAAGCGCGGTCGTTCAAATGTTTGTGGTATATTGATAAACCCTTGTTTACCACGGGCGACAAGGCGTCCACCGTGGCCGAGCGAGCTAATCGCTCAGGTTCTGAGCGCGGCATCACCGCGCCGTCATCGGTTCGATTCCTGGCGACAGATCAGCATTTTTTTTTTCAGCCCGTGAATTAGTTTCACAGCTTCGCACAGGATGTCGCCGCCGAAACAAAAAAGAGCTTTCGTTTCGGTTTCGATTCTTGACTGTAATCTTGAGCTGCCGTTTCTTTTTCTCTTTATTATATGACTTTTTTAGTGTATGTTTAAACACTCCACGCGTATCACATCGTTGAGATCTACATTTGTAATTCTTACTTTATTCTTTTATAAACGTCCTAAGGAACAGAACGACCGATCAAGTTATGGTGAACAAAACTCTTTCGAACTTTTGTACGCGTGTTGGGGTGGAAACTTATTTCTCCCTTCTCATGATGTCGTTACGATCTTCTCAGGTACCTACAATTCAGCAACGTAAAGGAAGCGAACTAAGCTTAGACAAGCGAGGCAGAGTAATTAAATGACAAGTTAGACGTTTTTGCAGTTGCTTTTACTTTAGGGCTAACGCAAGTGTCTGTCGTAATCTTAACGAACGAAGAGGAATTTTTCGAGGGTTCTTTTTTTTTGTTAGTCACTACTAATGAAACCAATTGATAATTAAGCCAATCAAAGAATATGAAAAATTATTTGTTCTTTTCAAACAGCAGTGCAATGATTTCGCCCTAACTTAAATGAAATCAAAATCGCTATCTCGACAAGCATCAGTGGACGGCTCATATACCCTTCTATATGCGGCGCTCTCAACTCGAAGAGACTGTGCGAAATCCCCTTTCCTACCTGGAGTGGCTGTGTTCTCTTACAGCACCATTTGTAGAGTTACGCGAGACGGGATCTAGAAGAGTTAGCTGCCAGCTTTACTTCATTTGTTGCTATCGCACTCATTGCATCGTCCTTGCGGTCAAACTGGATTTTTATTCATCTCTTGTCATATCTATCGCCCTACGTGAACAGAAAAAACCCAGCATGCCTTCTCTTTTTACATCACAAACATTGTGCC